>NC_041393.1:436232236-436248782 GCF_002162155.2 Triticum dicoccoides | reverse complement strand
CAGAGAGGCTCCGGGAGGGTGGCTCTGGCGACTGGACCTCCAGGCGGTGGCGGTTGGTGTCGAAGGGGGCTCGAGAACGCTCCCTCGATCCAGATCGGATCGAGAGGAGGGAGAGCGACGTGGGGAGTGGGGGATGTGTGCGGTCGGGAGTTAGGGTTTCCCGATGGGGGGATGGTAGGCCAGGGGCGTGAGGGGGGTGGGCCGACAGGCCACTCGGCCACACGGCCAACTGGGCCAAGGCCCAGTCGAGGGAGGGGGCAGTTTTTTTGTTCCTTTGTTTGTTTTAGTTTTAGTTCTTTTTTACTTTTTCTTTATATTTCTTTTCTCTAGTTTTTATTTTACTTTTAAGTTTTTTTTGTTTTGTAAAATAAGGCAATAGCTCCTAAAATAATGTTTCAGGACAACCTACTGCATAAAAAGTTTTACCCCGAAATAAAATATTTTAGTATTTTACGAAATACCAAAGGCAATTAAACAAGTGTTTTTGATATTGTTTAAATCACTTTAGTGCATTTAAATATTTTATAAAAATGTGGATTCTCCAACATAATTACCTAAGAATTAATTGGCACCTCTAGAACATTTTCTTTTTAAAGTTTGAAAAACTTTTACCATTTGATTTGATTTTGAGTTTTGATTTCGAACGGGATTGAATCATCGCGAGATCGACAACAGTATTTGTGGTGACGTGGCATCATTAGCAGAGGTTACTGTAGCTTAACTACCCGGGCGTCACAATTCTCCTCCACTACAAGAAATCTCGTCCCAAGATTTAAGAGGTGGAATAAGGGGGGAAGGTGCTGGTAGCAAAAAACCTAACGAGTCTTCTCGGTCTTGGCTGCCCTTTCGAAGAGGTTGATCCCTTTCATTGATGTCTTCATTTCTCTGCTTCAAGTCACCATGATCAAGTCGTCATCCTTTCTTCGGGATCTCCATCATGCTACGAACGCGACCAAGGGAAAAAACTCTGAAAGAACACATCTCCACAAAGTTGGGCATCTGACGATGAACTCAATGGGAAATACACAAGGTACCCCACGAGTTGTATTTCAATGAATTCGTTGAGTGTAATATATGATGGTACCAAAGTTTCAAACGGGTAGGCAATCATTCGATGACTAGACAGAAGCTGGAATGGGGGTTTGAACAACGAGAATAACATTGTGTTTGATTCCAGGATGAATAATGGTATAGCATTTAGCTCGTGAATCACATACGAAGCCAGGTGCAAAGGATACATTAGAATCCAGGTTGTAAAGAAGAGTCAGGTTTTGATCCAGTGGACCTGTGGGTTATGGGCCCACCATGTGGGTTGAGAGTAGGAAGGGTGGTGACATCTTGCACAGCCGCGATAGGGAGGCATGTGAGTGAATAGCTTGTCAGCTATGCTGGCAACAATATCGGTACCAAGGACGGGGAATGAAGAGAGAAAATTTCCTGCTTGTTGAACGAGGCGGACCAAAAGGCAAAGTTCTCGTCCATAAGTGGTTACCGGGATGCCATCAACAAAAGCAACAGGGTCTTACTGACACGGTTGTACACCAAGGTGTTTACCTAAGTAGAAGAATATGTCTGCTTAGATCACCAGAAAGGTTAAACGAAACAATGGAAAGGAAAATGCGATCATCAGATTAAACAGAACAATGGAAAGGAAAATTGTGAGTACACACAATTATTAGGAGTATATCCTTCCCATGGACAAGCAGAACATGGCAAACAGGGTAGGAGAGCAAGTACCCAACCATTCCGATAAGAGGCAGGATTAATCAAGATGTTACCCATACAACGGTGTTTGGATAACTGACCAAGAAATATTTAGCATCACGCCTCCAATGTTCTTGTTGAAGAGCGGATTATCATAGCCATGCTTAGAGGTAGCAATGATATGGGGTTTCAATCAAGGGCCAGACTTTGGATACACAAATGATCCATTAGGAGCAACTTATAAAATAGGTCTTACAATTTCCTCATGGAAGAATGGATAACCTTGCTAATAAGGAAACTATAATAGTAGGTCCTCCGACCAGGTGTGCTAGGCATGACATCACCTTACCGGGTCATAAAAGACCAGTGTTATAACTTTTGGAAAAATGTTTCAACCATCATATCTGACCGAGATTCAGATCTGATTGGTGTCAGGATAACTCAGACTCAGGATGCCTGAGAAGAAAGGTGCAACACAAATCGACGAAATGACATTGCAAGATTCCCAAGAAATGAACTATGGGAGCGGGTTCCTGAAGCAATAGTTCATCATTAAACCAAGGAGGGGATGAGAAGGTGGCTGATGGGCTCAGCGACAATTCATTGAGAATTCCAAACGGATGGATTTCCACAATAATGTGAACAAGAAGATGACAATTGTCAATTAAAATGATATAATGTTGTATGCTCGAGGAAAACATACACCATCAATCATTAGTTGAAAGTTGTGCCCGAAATATGACCTTAGGCAGCAAGATCAATGTTAGAGTGACAATTCAATAACCAATCAGTCTAAGAACAGACTGTCGATCGTTGACTTCAAAGCAATAGGGGTGCTAGAAGTACAGAACTCAAACAACATCGTTAGCATATTGGTATCCTGGTTAAAAACAACGCAGGGACCAAGGAAGAATGGTGATAGCGAGAAGTATCATCATACCGAGAAATTTCTAAGAGGTGGAGCAATTCCCCCACAACATTCTCGACATAAAAGACAGTAATACTTCAAGGCAGAACACAACATTAGCTGGAGAGCAAGTTGTATTCATAATGTGGACAAGTTCACGATGAAAGGAAGTCAAGGGTGTTGTCGATGATAATAAAAATCATCGAGGGCAAGGGGTATTTCTCATCATGAACATAGTTGACATCTCGGAAGAAGTCAAATTGTTGAAAGTGATCTGACACATTTGCCGGGAGGTTTCAAGAGGATGCAATCAAACAACAAGGGCAACAAGCAAGGAAATGACGAAGTGGCAAGTTATAGGATCAACATATAAGATGCAAGCTCGGAACCAAAGTTGCCTTTCAAGACAAGCAACATGATATTGAAAGCTCGACGTAAGTCGTGCTCACACACTGAAGAATTCGTGCACTAGAGAAGAACGAGGTAGCACAGTCAAAGGTAGCAAGACCAGGATGCAGCCAATAGTCTAGGAATGACCAGATTGAGTTCAGAATTTCCTAGTAAAAATACTAGGGGTATTTGATTTTTAGTGAGGAATAATTTCACTAGTCGGTGTCCTCGGTTAACAACAACCCAGAACCCATAGAGTGATTACGACAAGGAAAGACATTACCTCAACAAAGTTAGTAAGATGTGGTGCAATGGCAAGACATCTTCGAGATACCAGGGGGTAATACTCGAAGGTAGAACATGATAGAAGTAGAATCGGGTCATTGACCTATGACAGTATATACTTCAACCTTGCCAAAAATAGATGAGGCACTGGATTGAATTCCCATCAGATATATCAGATCAGAACAGCATGGTCGGAACCATAACTGTAAGGAATCAATTTCGAGAATACCGAAGGAATCATACAGCTGGATAATCATTTTGCAAGAAGCTTCCAAGACGGTCTACATCATTTTCATGGGCATGAACACAAAGTTCAAGGTCGACTCCCACTTCTTTAATGCATATCATTTCATTCACCTCTCGCTTTGATAAAATTGTAGTGTTGGAATTTTATCTAGTAGAACATCGGAAGAGTATGACTTGTGAAAACTTTCGGGTTCTCACGGATTAGGGGAAGGTATAGGTTCAACCCATCGGGCATCTTAGTAACATATACCACAAGTTTCAAAAGTAAATACACAAGCTCGAAAGCAGATCATGATTAGCCAAGCAAAGGATACAATTTACCAAAGGCATTATGTATTAGGGGAAGAACTCACAAGGTGATTGAATATGAAGGACACTTTCGGATAAAAATCCAACAATGGATCGAGCGATCCACAACAGAGCTGATGTGAGTATCGGTACTCACTCAGAGGAAGAAAGAATGCAGAGGCATCAGATTCAAGAATCACCTGATTATTCTGATGCTTAAATAGAAAGAAATTATGGTTTCCAAACGAAGGATCATAAGCAGACGCTCTGATCAAGGATGGATAAGTTGAAAACACTTAGTTGGACAATCAATAAAGGTTTGAATTGCCGAGAACCAACTCATGTCCGGAATGACGTCTGAGTCGGAAAGATAATTTTAAAAAGGATATCCTGATGACTGCGTGCGTACGCACATATTGAATCAATAGGCTCAAAATGACTTAAGACGAGGGATGTTAACGAGGACTACTAGTCATATGGAATTAACCATAATGCAAGCAGGCTAGAGTTTCAAGAGTAACAGGCTGCAGAGTATTTTCGAAAGATCGAAAAGTATTCCAAAGAATTATGTGAGACACACGAACAATTGAGAAGAACAGATCCTCGATAAATGTGAGGAAAAACCCATAAGGATTTTCATGCGAAATAAAACTGCAAGACAATAAATTCAAAGGATTCTCGGGACAATGGTGAATATTTCGAGGCATCTTGTAACAACAAGAGCGACGAGGAATGATATGGAGAATGACAAATGCATACAAATATCCATAGGGATATATCGGTGATAGTGGATTGCAAAGGCGATGAGCACACGGGTCTCGGGAAAATATCGAGCGATATCCTCAGAATCTTCTGATGAAGCAGGTGATCTTCCAGAATGAGGGCTCTCCGGGAGAAATAGTTATGGGAACCTAGAGTTAGAGTTAGCAAAACCATTTAACCCGAATAGAAGAGAGATCAGAGTCCCAGAGTATAGACGAGGAGTAAAAGATCCTAATACCACCCAAATGGCGACATGGGCCCGTAAGCCACACATCCATGTTATTAAAAACTTTTTCAATGACTATACTCAACTTCGGCCAAGGGGTTGAAAACGGGATTCCTACAGGCAGTCGGCTCTGATACCAACTTGTGACGCCCCCGATTCAATCGTACACTAATCATACACGCAAACGTGTACGATCAAGATCAGAGACTCGCGGGAAGATATCACAACACAACTCTAAAATAAAATAAGTCATACAAGCATCATAATACAAGCCAGGGGCCTCGAGGGCTCGAATACAAGTGCTCGATCATAGACGAGCCAGCGGAAGCAACAATATCTGAGTACAGACATAAGTAACAAGCTTGCCTTAAGAAGGCTAGCACAAACTGGGATACAGATCGGAAGAGGCGCAAGCCTCCTGCCTGGGATCCTCCTAACTACTCCTGGTCGTCGTCAGCGGCCTGCACGTAGTAGTTGGCTCCTCCAGTGTAGTAGTCGTCGTCGATGGTGGCGTCTGGATCATGGGCTCCAACGTCTGGTTGCGGCATTCGAGAAGAAGAGGAAAACGGAGGAAAGAGGGATCAAAGCAACCGTGAGTACTCATCCAAAGTACTCACAAGCAAGGATCTACACTACATATGCATGGGTATATGTGTAAAGAGGCAATATCGGTGGACTGAACTGCAGAATGCCAGAACAAGAAGGGGCTAGCTAGTCCTTGCTACCTCTTGAGCACTGTGTTGGATTTCCCCGAAGAGGAGAGGATGATGCAGTAAAGTAGCGTAAGTATTTCCCTCAGTTTTTGAGAACCAAGGTATCAATCCATTAGGAGACCACGCACAAGTCCCTCGTACCTACACAAAATGATAGCTACTCGCAACCAACACGATTAGGGGTTGTCAATCCCTTCACAGTCACTTATGAGAGTGAGATCTGATAGAGATGATAAATAATATTTTTGGAATTTTTGATAGATAGATGCAAAGTGAAAAGTAAAAGGCAAAGTAAAAACAAAGCAAGTAAATGAAGCGATAGAGATTGATATGATGAGATTAGACCCGGGGGCCATAGGTTTCACTAGTGGCTTCTCTCAAGAGCATAGATATTCTACGGTGGGTGAACAAATTACTGTTGAGCAATTGACAGAATTGAGCATAGTTATGAGCATATCTAGGTAATGATCATGTATATAGGCATCACGTCCGAGACAAGTAGATCGAAACAATTTTGCATCTACTACTATTACTCTACTCATCGACCGCTATCCAGCATGCATCTAGAGTATTAATTTAAAAATAGAGTAATGCCTTAAGCAAGATGACATGATGTAGAGGGATAAATTCATGCAATATGATAAAAAAAACCATCTTGTTATCCTCGATGGCAACAATACAATACGTGCCTTGCAACCCTTTCTGTCACTGGGTAAGGACACCGCAAGATTGAACCCAAAGCTAAGCACTTCTCCCATTGCAAGAACTACCAATCTAATTGGCCAAACCAAAAAGGATAATTCGAAGAGACTTGCAAAATTAACTCAATCATACCTAAAAGAATTCAGAGAAGATTCAAATATTTTCCATAGATAATACTGGATCATAAACCCACAATTCATCGATCTCAACAAACACACCGCAAAAAGAAGATTACATCGAATAGATCTCCATAAGAGAGGGGGAGAACATTGTATTGAGATCCAAAAAGAGAGAACAAGCCATCTAGCTACTAGCTATGGACCCCAAGGTCTGAAGTAAACTACTCACACTTCATCGGAGAGGCTATGGTGTTGATGTAGCAGCCCTCCATGGTAGATGCCCCCTCCGGCGGAGCTCCGGAACAGGCCCCAAGATGGGATCTCGTGGATACAGAAGGTTACGGCAGTGGAATTAGGTTTTTGGCTCCATATTTGAGCTGACGGGGGTACGTAGGTATATATAGGAGGAAGGAGTACGTCGGTGGAGCAACAGGGGGCCCACGAGGTAGGGGGGCGCGCCCAGGGGGGCAGGCCCTCCACCCTCGTGACCGCCTCTGGCACTTCTTGGAGTAAGGTCCAAGTCTCCTAGATCACGTTCGGTGAGAAAATCACGTTCCCGAAGGTTTCATTCCGTTTGGACTCCGTTTGATATTCCGTTTCTTCGAAACACTGAAATAGGCAAAAAAAACAGCAATTCTGGGCTGGGCCTCCGGTTAATAGGTTAGTCCCAAAAATAATATAAAAGTGGAAAATAAAGCCCAATATAGTCCAAAACAGTAGATAAAGTAGCATGGAGCAATCAAAATTTATAGATACGTTGGAGACGTATCAGGCATCCCCAAGCTTAATTCCTGCTCGTCCTCGAGTAGGTAAATGATAAAAAAAGAATTTTTGATGTGGAGTGATACTTTGGCATAATTTCAATGTATGAATATTCAGATCCGAAAGATTCAAGACAAAAGTTCATATTGACATAAAAGTAATAATACTTCATGCGTACTAAGCAAAGCAATCATGTCTTCTCAAAATAGCATGGTTAAAGAAAGTTATCCCTACAAAATCATATAGTCTGGCTATGCTCTATCTTCATCACACAAAGTATTTAATCATGCATAGCCCCGATGACGAGCCAAGCAATTGTTTCATACTTTAGTAATCTCAAACTTTTTCAACTTTCACGCAATACATGAGCGTGAGCCATGGACATAGCACTATAGGTGGAATAGAATGGTGGTTGTGGAGAAGACAAAAAAAAGAGAAGATAGTCTCTCATCAACTAGGCGTATCAATGAGCTATGGAGATTCCCATCAATAGATCTTGATGTGAGTGAGTAGGGATTGCCATGCAATGGGTGCACTAGAGCTATAAGTATATGAAAGCTCAACAAAAGAAACTAAGTGGTTGTGCATCCAACTTGCTTGCTCACGAAGACCTAGGGCACTTTTGAGGAAGCCCATCATTGGAATATACAAGCCAAGTTCTATAATGAAAAATTCCCACTAGTATATGAAAGTGACAACATATGAGACTCTCTATCATGAAGATCATGGTGCTACTTTGAAGCACAAGTGTGGTAAAAGGATAGTAGCATTGTCCCTTCTCTCTTTTTCTCTCTTTTTTTATTATTTTGGTGGGCTTCTTTGGCCTTTTTTTTTATTTGGGCTTCTTTGGCCTCTTTTATTTTTCATAAAGTCCGGAGTCTCATCCCGACTTATGGGGGAATCATAGTCTCCATCATCCTTTCCTCACTGGGACAATGCTCTAATAATGATGATCATCACACTTTTATTTTTTCTTACAACTCAACAATTACAACTCGATACTAGAACAAAATATGACTCTATATGAATGCCTCCGGCGGTGTACCGGGATATTCAATGAATCAAGAGTGACATGTATGAAAGAATTATGAACGGTGACTTTGCCACAAATACAATGTCAACTACATGTTCATGCAAAAAGCAATATGACAAAAGTAATGTGTGTCATATGAACGGAACGATGGAAAGTTGCATGGCAATATATCTCGGAATGGCTATGGAAATGCCATGATAGGTAGGTATGGTGGCTGTTTTGAGGAAGGTATATGGTGAGTGTATGATACCGGCAAAAAGTGTGCGGTATTAGAGAGGCTAGCAATGGTGGAAGGGTGAGAGTGCGTATAATCCATGGACTCAACATTAATCAAAAGAACTCATGCACTTGTTGCAAAAATTTAGAAGTCATCAAAAACCAAAGCACTAAATGCATACTCCTAGGGGTATAGATTGGTAGGAAAAGACCATCGCTCGTCCCCGACTGCCACTCATAAGGAAGACAATCAATAAATAAAATTGTGCTCCGACTTCATCACAAAGCGGTTCACCATACGTGCATGCTACAGGAATCACAAACTTCATCACAAGCATTCTTTAAATTCATAATCACCTCAACTAGCATTGCTTTGATATTATCACCTCCATATCTCAAAACAATTATCTAGCATCAAACTTATCTTAGTATTCAACACACTCAAAAGAAAGTTTCACATATCTTGAATACCAAGTATATTAACATTAAGCAAATTACCATGCTATTAACGACTCTCAAAATAATCTAAGTGAAGCATGAGAGATCAATAGTTTCTTTAAAACAAATCCACCACCGTGCTCTAAAAGATCTAAGTGAAGTACTAGAGCAAAAATTATTACGCTCAAAAGATATAAGTGAAGCACTATGAGCAAAACTATCAAGCTCAAAAGATATAAGTGAAGCACATAGAGTATTCTAGCAAATTCCAAATCATGTATGGCTCTCTCAAAAGGTGTGTATAGAAAGGATGATTGTGGTAAACTAACAAGTAAAGACGCAGATAATACAAGACGCTCCAAGCAAAACACATAACATGTGGTGAATAAAAATATAGCTCCAAGTAAATTACCGATGGAAGTAGACGAAAGAGGGGATGCCTTCCGGGGCATCCCCAAGCTTTGACTTTTTGGTGTCCTTGGATTATCTTGGGGGTGCCATGGGCATCCCCAAGCTTAGGCTCTTGCCACTCCTTGTTCCATAATCCATCAAAAGAATTCACCCAAAACTTGAAAACTTCACAACACAAAACTCAACAGAAATCTCGTGAGCTCTGTTAGTGAAAGAAAACAAAAGACTACTTCAAGGTACTGTAATGAACTCATTCTTTATTTATATTGGTGTTAAACCTACTGTATTCCAACTTCTCTATGGATTATAAACTATTTTACTAGCCATAGATTCATCAAAATAAGCAAACAACACACGTAAAACAGAATCTGTCAAAAACAGAACAGTCTGTAGAAATCTGTAACTAACGCAAACTTCTAGAACTCTAAAAATTCTACCAAAATAGAATGTACTAGACAATTTGTCTATTGATCAGCAGCAAAAAAAATAAATGCAAAATCACGTTTCTGTGATTTATTGAATTTTTCTTGTGAGCGCAAAGTTTCTGTTTTTCAGCAGAATCAAATCAACTATCATCATAGCTTATCCTATAGGTTCTACTTGGCACAAACACTAATTAAAACATAAAACCACATACAAACAGAGGCTAGATGGATTATGTATTGCTAAACATAAGGAAAAACAAAAAACACAAAATAAAATTGGGTTGCCTCCCAACAAGAGCTATCGTTTAACGCTCCTAGCTAGGCATAAAAGCAAGGATAGATCTAGGTATTGCCATCTTTGGTAGGCAATCCATAAGTGGCTCTCATGATAGATTCATATGGCAATTTTATTTTCTTTCTAGGTAAGTGTTCCATGCCCTTCTTTAAGGGAAATTGAAATCTAATATTCCCTTCCTTCATATCAATAATTGCACCAATCGTTCTAAGGAAAGGTCTACCAAGAATAATGAGACATGAAGGATTACAATCTATATCAAGAACGATAAAATCTATGGGCACATAATTCCTATTTGCAACAATAAGAACATCATTAATTCTTCCCATAGGCTTTTTAATAGTGGAATCCGCAAGATGCAAGTTTAGAGAGCAATCATCTAAAGGAATCCGTGCAATCCGTGCTAGATTCTCCTCATGCTTATAGTCAAAATAAGTCACGGAAATATAGCAAATCACACAAAGTTTTGGGAACAGTAGAGACACTAGCACCCAAATCACACAAAGCATGAAACTCATAATTTTTAATTTTAATTTTAATAGTAGGTTCCCACTCATCATAGAGTTTTCTAGGGATAGATACTTTCAACTCAAGTTTTTCTTCATAAGATTGCATCAAGGCATCAACAATGTGTTCGGTAAAGGCCTTATTTTGACTATAAGCATGAAGAGAATCTAGCATGGATTGCAACAAGGAAATACAACCAATCAAAGAGCAATTTTCATAATTAAATTCCTTGAGATCCAAAATAGTGGGTTTAGCAACATCTCAGTTTTTATTTATTTCAATCCCACTTTCATCAATTTCATCATCAAGATCTAGAAACTCTGAATTCTTAGAACGCCTTCTAGGTAAAGGAAGATCATATTCAGTTTCATCAAGATTCATATTGCAAAACAAAGATTTAATGGGGGACACATCAATAACTTTTAGATCTTCATCTTGATTTTCATGGGAATTGGAAGAACACGCTTTAATAAAGGCATCTTTGGAAGCACGCATCCTAGCGATTCTTTCTTTGCCCTCATCAATGGAAATTCTCATGGCTTTGAGAGACTCATTGATATCATTCTTAGGATGAATAGATCTAAGCTTTAAAGAATCAATCTCAAGAGAAATTCTATCAACGTTCCTAGCCAAATCATTAACTTTAAGCAATTTTTCTCTTCAAGTAAAGCATTAAAATTCTTTTGTGAATTCATAAACTCTTTAACACTACTCTCAAATTCAGAGGGCATCTTATTAAAATTTCCATAAGAATTGTTGTAGGAATTTCCATAATTATTAGAAGGATTACTAGGGTAAGGCCTAGGATTAAAATTCCCTCTATACGTGTTGTTTCCAAAACTATTCCTACCAACAAAATTCACATCCATAGATTCATTATTATTCTCAAGCAAGGTAGACAAAGTCATATCATTGGGATCAAGAGGACTATTTTTAGGAGCAAACATCTTCATAAGTTCATCCATCTTTTCACTCAAAACATTAATTTCTTCTATAGCATGCACTTCTTTACTAGAAGATCTTTCGGTGTGCCATTGAGAATAATTAGCCATAATATTATCAAGCAATTTTGTAGCATCACCTAACGTAATTTCCATAAACGTGCCTCCCGCGGCCGAATCTAAAAGATTTCTAGAAGCAAAATTCAATCCGGCATAAAATTTTTGTATGATCATCCATAAATTCAAACCATGAGTAGGACAATTGTGAAGCATTAATTTCATTCTTTCCCAAGATTGGGCAACATGCTCATGATCAAGTTGTTTAAAATTCATGATATCATTCCTAAGAGTGATAATCTTAGCGGGAGGAAAATACTTAGAGATAAAAGCATCTTTGCACTTGTTCCAAGAATCAATACTATTTTTAGGCAAAGATGAAAACCAAACTTTAGCACGATCTCTAAGCGAAAACGGAAATAACTTCAATTTGACAATATTGTTATCCGTATCTTTCTTCTTTTGCATATCACACAAATCAACAAAATTGTTTAGATGAGTAGCGGCATCTTCACTAGGAAGGCCGGCGAATTGATCTTTCATAACAAGATTCAATAAAGCGGTATTGATTTCACAAGACTCGTCATTATTAAGAGGAGCAGTCGGAGTGCTAAGGAAATCATTATTATTGGTATTCGAGAAGTCACACAATTTGGTATTATCTTGTGCCATGGCAACAAGTAATCCAACACACAAGCAAACAGAAAGACAATGGGAAAAAGGCAAACGAGAAAGAGAGGAGGAGATTGGGAAAGAGAGGGCAAATAAAACGGCAAGGATGAAGTGGGGGAGAGGAAAACGAGAGGCAACTAATGTAATGCGAGAGATAGGGATTGTGACGGGTACTTGGTATGGTTGACTTGCTTGCGTGAACCTCCCCGGCAACGGCGCCAAAAATTCTTCTTGCTACCTCTTGAGCACTGCGTTGGATTTCCCCGAAGAGGAGAGGATGATGTAGTAAAGTAGCGTAAGTATTTCCCTCAGTTTTTGAGAACCAAGATATCAATCCAGTAGGAGACCACGCACAACAGCACAAGTCCCTTGTACCTACACAAAACGATAGCTACTCGCAACCAACGCGATTAGGGGTTGTCAATCCCTTCATGGTCACTTACGAGAGTGAGCTCTGATAGAGATGATAAATAATATTTTTGGTATTTTTGATAGATAGATGCAAAGAGAAAAGTAAAAGGCAAAGTAAAAACAAAGCAAGTAAATAAAGCGATAGAGACTGATATGATGAGAATAGACCCGGGGGCATAGGTTTCACTAGTGGCTTCTCTCGAGAGCATAGATATTCTACGGTGGGTGAACAAATTACTGTTGAGCAATTGATAGAATTGAGCATAGTTATGAGCATATCTAGGTAATGATCATGTATATAGGCATCACGTCCGAGACAAGTAGATCGAAACGATTCTGCATCTACTACTATTACTCCACTCATCGACCGCTATCCAGCATGCATCTAGAGTATTAAGTTAAAAGCAGAGTAACGCCTTAAGAAAGATGACATGATGTAGAGGGATAAATTCATGCAATATGATAAAACCCCATCTTGTTATCCTCGATGGCAACAATACAATACGTGCCTTGCAACCCTTTCTGTCACTGGTTAAGGACACCGCAAGATTGAACCCAAAGCTAAGCACTTCTCCCATTGCAAGAACTACCAATCTAGTTGGCCAAACCAAAAAGGATAATTCGAAGAGACTTGCAAAGATAACTCAATCATACATAAAAGAATTCAGAGAAGATTCAAATATTTTCCATAGATAATACTGGATCATAAACCCACAATGCATCGGTCTCAACAAACACACCGCAAAAAGAAGATTACATCGAATAGATCTCCACAAGAGAGGGGGAGAACATTGTATTGAGATCCAAAAGGAGAGAAGAAGCCATCTAGCTACTAGCTATGGACCCAAAGGTCTGAAGTAAACTACTCACACTTCATCGGAGAGGCTATGGTGTTGATGTAGAAGCCCTCCGTGGTAGATGCCCCCTCCGGCGGAGCTCCGGAACAGGCCCCAAGATGGGATCTCGTGGATACAGAAGGTTACGGCAGTGGAATTAGGTTTTTGGCTCCGTATTTGATCTAACGGGGGTACGTAGGTATATATATAGGAGGAAGGAGTACGTCGGTGGAGCAATAGGGGGCCCATGAGGCAGGGGGCGTACCCAGGGGGCGCCCTCCACCCTCGTGACCGCCTCTAGCACTTCTTGGAGTAGGGTCCAAGTCTCCTGGATCACGTTCGGTGAGAAAATCACATTCCCGAAGGTTTCATTCCGTTTGGACTCCGTTTGATATTCCGTTTCTTCGAAACACTAAAATAGGCAAAAAACAGCAATTCTGGGATGGGCATTCGGATAATAGGTTAGTCCCAAAAATAATATAAAAGTGGAAAATAAAGCCCAATATAGTCCAAAACAATAGATAAAGTAGCATGGAGCAATCAAAAATTATAGATACGTTGGAGACGTATCAGTCCTATCGAAGACTATGCTTCTGGCAGCCTCCGTCTTGCAGCATGTAGAAGAGAGTAGATTGAAGTCCTCCAAGTAGCATCACATAGCATAATCCTACCCGGCGATCCTCCCCTCGTCGCCCTGTGGGAAAGCAACCACCGGGTTGTCTCTGGAACTTTTCTGGGTGTGTTTTATTAAGTATCCGGTTCTAGTTGTCATAAGGTCAAGGTACAATTCCGGTTCATCCTTTTACCGAGGGACATGACTATTCTAATAGATAAACTTCCCTGCAGGGGTGCACCACATAACCCAACACGCTCGAACCCATTTGGCCGGACACACTTTCCTGGGTCATGCTCGGCCTCGAAAGATCAACACGTCGCAGCCCCACCTAGGCACAACAGAGAGGTCAGCACTCCGGTCTAACTCCTATGGCGCAGGGGTCTAGGCCCATCGCCCATTGCACACCTGCACATTGCGAGAGCGGCCGGAAGCAGACCTAGCCTCCCTAATACAAGAGCAGGCGTTCCAGTCCAATCCGGCGCGCACCGCTCAGTCGCTGATGTCAAGAAGGCTTCGGTTGATACCACGACGTCGAGTGCCCATATCTTTCCCGCGTAGTTGGTTAGTGCGTATAGGTCAGTGGCCAGACTCAGATCAAATACCAAGATCTCGTTAAGCGTGTTATTTTGAAGAAATCGCGGACGCCGACCAGGGCCAAGCCCACCTCTCGCCTAGGTGGTCTCAACCTGCCCTGTCGCTCCGCCTCAAAGTAACAGTCGGGGGCTGTCAGGAACCCAGGCCCACCTCTACTGGGATGGAGCCACCTGTCCTTCCAGCCCCCACATCCGAATCACTTGCGGGTACTCAACGAGCCAACCCGACTTTAGTTACCTTATGTATATTATGTATATATGTATAGTATATACCGTGATCACCTCCTGAGTGATCACGGCCCAATAGTATAGCAAGGCAGACCAACAAGAATGTAGGGCCAATGATGTTAAACTAGCATCCTATACTAGGCATTTAGGATTGCGGGTAAGGTATCAATGAATGTAGCAACAATGACAGGCTATCCAACAGAATAGGAGTAACCGAACAGTAACATGCTACACTACTCTAATGCAAGCAGTAGAGAGAAGAATAGGCGATATCTGGTGATCAATGGGGGGGCTTGCCTGGTTGCTCTGGCAGGAAGGAGGGGTCGTCAACTCCATAGTCGAACTGGGCAGCAGCAGCGTCGGTCTCGTAGTCTACTGGAGAGAAGAGGGGGAAGAAACAGTAAATACAATGCAAACATAAGCATGACGATGCATGACATGACAATGAGCTGTGTTAGGTGTGCCCTAACGCGATAGTAGGTGATACTGGCGAAAGGGGGAAACATCCGGGAAAGTATCCCCGGTGTTTCGCGTTTTCGGACAGGTGGACCGGAGGGGGAAAGTTGCGTGTTTTCTATGCTAGGGATGTGTGGCGGACGAACGGGCTGCATATCTGGATTTGTCTCGTCGTTCTGAGCAACTTTCATGTACAAAGTTTTTCCATCCGAGTTATAGATTATTTAATATTAATTTTCAAAGTTTTAATTCATTTTTAGAATTAAAAGAATTAATTTAATTTAGAAAATGCCGTTATGATGTCAGCATGAGGTCAGCATGATGTCATCAGTCAGCCAGTCAGTTGACTTAGTCAAACTGACATGCAGGTCCCACTATCATTGACTGAGATTAACTAAAACATATTAATTAGTTTAATTAGTGATTAGGTTAATCTAATCAGGATTAATTAAGTTAATTAATTAATTACTTAATTAATTAATTAACTAATGTTTTTATTTATTTTTATTTTCTTATTCTTTTTTTATTAAAACGTTCCAGGGGCTCGGCCCCGTTAGGCAGTGGCCTAGAGGGGTTAGCGGGCATGCGGGCGCTGGGCACAGGGCGTAGGCGTCGCTCGAATGCAGGGGCGCGGCAGGGCGCCGATGTGCAGGCGACCGAAGTCAGCGACGGCCGGTGACGACGGCAGAAGGCGGAGCCGGGGTGCACTAGGCGAGGTCGTGGCCTCGCGGGGGCGCCGGCGCGCGGCAGTAGAGGCCGGTGCGGCCCGGTGCAAGTCAGGGAGTAGTGGGAGCGATGGCGCTGCAGGCAGCCAGGCAGAGGGGCGCGTGAAGGCGCGGGCGACTGCGGGGAGCCGCGGCCAGGGAATGAGTGGAGCTGAGCGGCCGCACCGGTGAGCACATCAGCGGGCAGATGCACGAGCGGGAGCGACAGTAGGGGGTGTGGGCGTGAGCGCGCGCTGTCGGTCACGGTCGGCCGCGGCAGAGAACGGGCAGGGGGCGTAGCAGCAAGGCGAGGCCACGCAAGCGCAGGCATGCGCGCGCGTGAGCTGCGGTGACCGCTGGGAAAGAAGGAAGGGGGGCCTCACAGGGTGGTGTAGGGGTTCGGGCAGCAGGGGTTGAGGAGGAAGACGAAGACGACCGAGCGATGGGGAGACGAGGTAGTCGAGGCGGAGAGGCTTCGGGAGGGTGGCTCTGGCGACTGGACCTCCAGGCGGCGGCGGTTGGTGTCGAAGGGGGCTCGGGAACGCTCCCTCGATCCAGATCGGATCGAGAGGGGGGAGAGCGACGTGGGGAGTGGGGGATGTG
>NC_041393.1:436208906-436231834 GCF_002162155.2 Triticum dicoccoides | reverse complement strand
GGGGGGGGGCTAGTAGGCCAGGGGCGCGAGGGGGGTGGGCCGACAGGCCACTCGGCCACACGGCCAACTGGGCCAAGGCCAAGTCGAGGGGGGGCAGTTGTTTTTCTTGTTCTTTTGTTTGTTTTAGTTTTAGTTCTTTTTTCCTTTTTCTTTATATTTCTTTTCTCTAGTTTTTATTTTACTTTTAAGTTTTTTTTGTTTTGTAAAATAAGGCAATAGCTCCTAAAATAATGTTTCAGGACAACCTACTGCATAAAAAGTTTTACCCCGAAATAAAATATTTTAGTATTTTACGAAATACCAAAGGCAATTAAACAAGTGTTTTTGATACTGTTTAAATCACTTTAGTGCATTTAAATATTTTATAAGAATGTGGATTCTCCAACATAATTACCTAAGAATTATTTGGCACCTCTAGAACATTTTCTTTTTAAAGTTTGAAAAACTTTTACCATTTGATTTGATTTTGAGTTTTGATTTCGAACGGGATTGAATCATCGCGAGATCGACAACAGTAATTGTGGTGACGTGGCATCATTAGCAGAAGTTACTGTAGCTTAATTATCCAGGCATCACAGGGGATGCGGATTCCACCAACGGCGGCATTTTGCCAGGACAAGTCATCGACGTCTGATCTCACACCGGCGATGCATAGGCCGGCGCGGTGGCAGATTTGTTAAAATTATGCGTACTTAGGCTTTGCTTTTAATGTTGGTATTTTGTTAGAGCAATGTTTAGGTCAATCGGCTCTGTTTAATTAATAAAATTGCTCGATTCAGTACGTGTGGTCTGTGTGTTGTACTCTATTTTGTGTGCCCAAATTAGCAAACAATGTTAAATTGTGCAATGATGTTATCGGGGAAATTTCCACCAAAATTTGAATTATCATACTCATCCCATGCGTGTAAAGCAGAAGAATCATTTGCGATCCACACAATCATTCAAAGTGAATGGTGTCCGGCGGCACCATGCGCAAAGTTTCCCTCCACATTTCCAAAATTTTGGCCTTCCGCCAAAATATCTACCCCCGCCCCTCCCCCCTTCTCCACCCCCTTTTCTCCCCGACCACAAGTCACATTTCCCCCGTTTCCTCCTTCCTTCCTTCCTAAGTTATGGCTGCTTCCTCGCTCTCGCTGTCTCGCATCCTACCGTCGGGGTCACCATGGTCTTCTTCAATGACCTCTCTAGCGGTTCCTCCTCCTCCTCCGACTCCTTCACCACCCAAGTATGCCTCTCTTCTCTCTCTCGGGCTATGACTTGGAATGAAGGATTTTAACCCGGCGGTCGATTTGAGTCATTTCTTCCTCTTGTAGCTCCCTAGGACCATCAGTTGCAATGAATGGAGCGGGGTGGTTGAAGATCTGTCTGCTCGTTATCACCATCAATCTCCATGCGTGAAGCTAGTTGCGTTTGAATCTGTGGACAGCGGGAGGAAGTTTCTGGCATGTGCAGAGAAGGTGAGACCCTCTTTCGTTGTTACAAATCATTTGTTAGATGTGATTCAGACACTGTCATGGTCCCAACCCATTCATACCACACCTTCAACCAAACGCACCTAAGACAGTGTCACAGTTTGTACCTAGTATCTAAAAATATTGCCATCTCATCAACGGTGACATTAGAAAATTATTTGGCACCGCTTCAGCAGTTTGTGCAGCCAACTTTGGTCCACACATCTGAGCAGCCAAGCAATAAAATACTAAATCTTTATGGCACGAAGGAACTGGGCATCGGAGCAACTAGGTGCTCCGGAGTCCAGGTCCCTAATTTTTTTCCGCTGCATCGGCTCACCAGTGCAGGGCACCGGTGCGAGATGTAGCAACAATTGTCTTTACACCAATTTTGGCATACATAGTGGACGACCTTAGTGCTATTAGTTCTTTGTTACTAAATTTGTGTGTGTATACACCTGTTAGTATCAATTTGTTATCATCCAAAAACTGTTGCTATGCTGTTGCAGTTATATTTACCTTCCTCGTAAAATGTTCAATTTGTTATTTATAGTACATGAGTAAGAACTTGTAGCATTGTTGTATTTAATTATAGCTTCTGATGTTTCAGAATTTGGTTGTTGTCTCAGTAGCAATTAATTCATTTGCACATTGATCTTTTTGAGAAGATATGCCATAATTAACCTGTTTCTTCAGTTTTTTAAAATAAGTATTGGTGATTTTCTATGTTTCTATAAACCCATTTCCCCTACAATTGTCACCAATCTAGTTTTAAATATTATAGGATGAATGGAAGTGTTCTTACTTGAAGTGAGTTGATCAAGAGTGGCCACAGTCTTTGAAGATGTGCCTAGCAAAGCTCTGGAGCATGTATCAGGAAGAGAACAAAGGTAGGCTTAGAGAAAGTGTTGTTGATGCTAAGAATATTTGAAGATGCGGGATAAAAAGAGGAAGGTGGAGAATGAGCTCAGATTTTTTAAATCAGACTTTGGTAAGATGGTGTTGGCGAAGGAGGAGGCACTTTCCCAGTTGGATAGTGCAAAACAGATTCTTACTGAACTGAAAGCAGAGGTGGATAAGACGTTCCTGGATGATCTCGATTAGGGAAATGTATATATTGTTCTAATATTGTTCTTATGAAGTTGAACTAGCTATATGTTGTTTTCAGGTAGCTGTCATGCTATGATGTTAAAATATATTTATGTGCCTGATATGAAATTGGCAAACAGCTGTTCGATATGAAATGTGAATTTGCATAATACTGGAATTATTAATTGTAAACTAATAAACCTGCTAAATGGGTCATGGAACTTTGCAAATGTTCTGACAGTAAAAGCGCTTGTGATGGATAGCCTAATGCCACACAATTTTCTCCATCAAATCGTGTGTGATGTAGTTGATAAAACCAAACGGTTAACCAAGGCAGAGCGTATGTGATAGTTACACCTTTCACACATGAGCCTATACATAAAACTGTGTAGGATGTACATACGAACGGAAACGTTTTGCTTGGATTAACAGTGTGGGATGTACATAAGAACGAAAACGTATTCCTTGGATTGACTGTGTGATATACATATGAACGGAAACGCTTTCCCTGGATTGACTATGTGGGATGTACATAAGAACAAAAACGTATTCCTGGGATTGACTGTGTGTGATATACATAAGAACAGAAATGTTTTTCTGGGATTCACCGTGTGGGATGTACATACAAACGGAAACGATTAGGTTTCCATGCCTCACCCGATCGTACACGAGCTCATTTTGCCCCAGCTTGTGTGCCAGGAGGGCCTATCCCCGACGGTTTCTGGGTCGTATGGAAGGACCCCCCCTATCGTCCACACTCACTTGGCGACGGTTCCAAATGCCATCGTGGAAAGGGGTTAAAAACCGTTTGTATAGCACCAACGCGTACCAGTGCTAGAAGCAACAATATTGGATTTAACATGGTTATTGTTACTACTAGAAGAATAATCTTTTTTGCTCTTGTTGCTAGATTTTACTTGTGGCATGTAAGTACACAAGAGTAACTGCTTGGCAATGTAAGAAGAGCTTTTCTTACGAAGGTCATCATTGATTGCTTTTAAGAACCCATGTTCTTGCTCTAAATTAAGCTTCTCAAAGCGTAGCTTCTCGTGAGTCTTGAAAAGCTCACGATGATCCTCTAAAGTAGTTTCATGAGCTAACTTAAGAGTGTTTAGTTCTTTAGTTAGTCGCTCAATCTCCTTATTATCATTGTCATTCGTTTCATCTTGATTAGAATGATTAATATCAATTTCATCATAGTTTTCATCACTAGTGTTGTTAACAAGTAAATCATCATCACCTAGCAAATCATCTTCATCACTATTGAAATCAACATACTCGAGGTGTGATACCTTAGGTCCTTTAGTCATGAAGCATCTTCCAATTCCTTCATTTGGTGAGTCAAATATGTCATAGGAGTTGGATGACACAAGTGCAAGACCGGCAACACCTTCATCTTGAGTATATTCGGAGTCAGAGTGATAACTTCTCTCGGAGTAGTTGTCAGAGTCGAAACCGGATACCCATTCACCAACATGAGCTTGATGTCTTCGTCTTGTATAGCTCTTTGATGACTTGCCCTTCCTTTCTGAATCCTTTCTTCTACGAGAGGGTCTTCGTTCATAACGATCATATCTACTCCTTCTCTCTCTTGGTGGTGATTCATCTCTTTTACTTCTCCTTGTAGGTGAATTTTCTCTTCTCTTGTAGGGAGCCGTACACTCATTGGAGTAGTGTTTGGGTCTTCCACAATTGTAGCAATTGCGATCACGACTAGAAGATCTTTCGTCATTGTAGGACCTTGACTTGGAACTTCTCTCTTTGCTTCTACTCTTGTAGAACTTGTTGAAGTTCTTCACCATTAAGCTCAGTTCTTCATTGAAGACTTGTTTCTCACTTCATGTTGTAGGAGCATCACATGAGGCTTTGTAAGCACCACTTGACTTGTTGTGGAGCTCTTCCTTATCCTTGAGTGACATCTCATGAGCAACAATTCTACCAATGACTTCCATTGGCTTGAGATCTTTGTAATTGGGCATCATTTGGATCAAGATGCACACGGTATCATGTTTTCCATCCAAGGCTCTTAGGATCTTCTTGATGATGATTTTGTCGGTCATCTCTTTGCTTCCTAAACCGGCAATCTCATGTGTGATGAGAGCAAGCCTATAGTACATCTCAGCGAATCCTTCACCATCCTTAATTCTGAACTTGTCAAGTTGACTTTGAAGCACATCCAATTTGGATTCCTTGACGTACTCGGTACCTTCGCACATATCAACCAAAGTATCCCAAATTTCCTTTGCATTCTCAATGGGGCTGATTTTGTTGAATTTTTCTGGGCACAGTCTGTTGAAGAGAATATTGCAAGCTTGAGCATTGTATTGCAACATCTTCAATTCTTCTGTGGATGCTTCACGATCTGGTTGTCTTCCATCCTCGAAGTATTCACCTTGCAAGCCAATACACACAATAGCCCAAACGACGGGGTTATGTCCAAGAATATGCAGTTTCATCTTATGCTTCTAACTAGCAAAATTAGTACCATCAAAGAAAGGACCTCCGCGGTGGTAATTTCCCTCGCTAGACGCCATACTCTCCTAGGTTGTGAAACCAAGGCTACGATCACCAAAGCTACGGAAATCAAGGCAAATGGAGACCAACTCTGATACCACTTGTAGGATCGGAAGTAGGTCTAGAGGGGGCGATTAGACTACTTGACCAAATAAAAACCTAACCTTTTCCCAATTTTAAGTCTTGGCAGATGTTAGCAACTTAGCACAAGTCAAGCAATCAACCTACACATGCAATTCTAAGAGTGTGGCAGTGGAAAGTAAAACATTGCATATGAAGGTAAAGGGAAGGGTTTGGAGAAGGCAAACGCAATGTAGACACAGAGATTTTTGCCGTAGTTTCGATAGGTGGTGCTATCACATGTCCATGTTGATGGAGACTTCAACCCGCGAAGGGCAACGATTGCGCGAGTCCACGAAGGGCTCCACCCACGAAGGGTCCACGAAGAAGCAACCTTGTCTATCGCACCATGGCCATCGCCCACGAAGGACTTGCCTCACTCGGGTAGATCTTCATGAAGTAGACGATCTCCTTGACCTTACAAGCTCCTTGGTTCAACTCCACAATCTTGACAGAGGCTCCCAAGTGACACCTAACCAATCTAGGAGACACCACTCTCCAAAACGTAATAGATGGTGTGTTGATGATGAGCTTCTTGCTCTTGTGCTTCAAATGATAGTCTCCCCAACACTCAACTCTCTCTCAAAGATTTGGCTATGGTGGAAAGATGATTCGAGTGGAAAGCAATTTGGGAGAAGGCTAGAGATCAAGATTCTTGTGGTTGAATTGAGATGTGTTGGTCTCAACACATGAGTAGGTGGTTCTCTCTCAAAAAATGAGTAGTGGAAGTGTAGACACGTTCGGATGGCTCTCTCATATATGGATATGGGGGTGGAGGGGTATATATAGCCTTCACACAAAATCCAACCGTTACACACATTTAACCCAACTCGGTCAGACCGAATAGAAGAACTCGGTGAGACCGATTCAGTTCAAAATGTGAACGTTAGGAATTTCGGCGGGACCAACATGATCAACTTGGTTGGGACCGATGTGCTAGGGCTAGGGCAAAACCTCATCTCAGTGAGACCGATTGCATGAACTTGGTGACACTGATTTCAGTAAAAAGCAAACAGAGAGTTGGTCAGGCAAACTCGGTGGGACCGATTGCACATTTCGGTGAGACCGAAATAATTACAACATGCAACAGAGAGTTTGCAAGGCCATCTCGGTGAGACCGAGATCCGTATCGTGAGACCGAATTGTCCAAGGTTTCTGGCAGTGGTTAGGTCAACTAAACTCGGTAGCGCCGGATAGATCAAATCGGTGGGGCCGAGTTTGACTTTGAGTTTTTGACATATGTGGAAATGAGAAAATGGATGAGGGTTTTGGAGCAGTATCACTAAGCATTTTGAGCAAGTAGACCATTAAGCAACACCTCATCCCCTTTTAATATATTGACTTTCCTATGGACTCAATGTGATCTTGGATCACTAAAGTGAAAAATGAAGAGTCTTGAGCTTTTGCCAATCTTTGTCCTTAGCATTTTGAGAGGTCCACATCTCTAGTCCATGCCATTGCCAATTATTGAACTTTCTGAAATATTTAACTTAAATGGATATTAGTCCAATGAGCTATATGTTGTTATGAATTACCAAAACCATCCGGGGATTAGTTGCACTTTCAACTTCCCACCGAGGATGCCAAGATCATGTAGGTTACGGGAGAATGTTCCTCGGCAAGTTACATGATATGGAGCACATCGGGGCAGCGGCCCCAGTGTCGTTGTGGATGTTGCAAGTCGATTCTCGTTGGTGTGGAGTGGTAGCGGACAATTCCGTGTCGCTTGCGCAGCCACCCGATGGTCGTGGCCGTGCTCAAGATAGGAGGATGTGAGAGTACTCATATTAACTGAAGATGGCTCGTGGAGATAATATTCGTTGCTTCAACAAGGATGGAATCCCCCTTACCTAGTGGGGCATTTTTGTTGATTTCTGTGGTCTTTTTTGAACATATTGTTATAGTACAAAATTATACGTACACTTCTATTCTGTTTTCTTTACAAAAATGATACAAATCTATTATAAAGGTTCTATAAAAGTACAAAATTCCCCAAACATAATAAAAACTACATCAAGGTCCCTATATCGCCGAACAGTTACTTATGACGTCAGAACGAGCCACCGACGCGTCGCTGTCACCGCTCTTGTACCAGGGCCGGTATGATCTTGTCGATACAGACGATAAGTCTTCATGCACGTGACCTAAGAACCATTATCCCAGAGCCGCAATGGTAACCGTTGAACTCTTGAGCTGATTTGAGGAACCTCACCCCTAACCTCGGCTAAATTGTGACGGTAGTATGGTGTAATCATAAATGGATATATAGTAAGTGACAAGTGTGGGTACTCTACATATATATTAATCAATTAAAAAACTGCCCTGAAGAAGTGTTTGTGATTGTTTTGGAACGTGGCTCGTTAGGGCATGTACAATGGTTGATAGGACAGTCTTATCTTAAGTCTTGCATGTAATTTAGAGATGACAAAAAAATATGTCTACAATGGGTTATATCTTAGCCTTATCTTCAATAACTAGTTATTCCTTAAAATATGGTGAGACAAATTGTGCTAAGAGATCATCTCTTGTCTTATCTTAAATAAGAGAAGACAAGCCTTTTCTTATGAGTTCTCTCTCCTCCACCTCACCATTTATCCTACGTGGCACTCCTAAGATAGCACCATTGTACATGCTCTTAATCGCATTTCTTAGACGCGGACTGCTCGTACATACATAAAACGGTGTCGGCCATCGGAACAGTTGTAACAAGTCTGCGGTGGGACTTTTTCACCAAGACACCAATGCCGTCAAGCACTTTTCGCTATTTTTTATCTCCTAATTCTGTCAATCTGACACATTCATAGCGCAAGTCTGCATACCTAGTTACCTACTACCTAATTTAATTTCTATCTGTAAAATTTTGATTTGATAGTGCTCTTTTCTTTTCCAGATGGCCTAGGAATCTGGGTGCATTTTAGCTAGCTAGGTTCCCCACTTATTTTCCTTTTATCGGTATTTTTTACTCTTTATAATCACCTTTTGCTTTCTTTTGTACATTTTATGGTTCCATATTACGCAACCATTACCTATATAGTGTGCCAAGATTTGGTTGATAATCATCAACTTAATTCAGTAGTGGCCATTACTGATAGATATGACATTTGTTGTCTCTGTATCTATGCCACCATAAACAGCTAGCTCCTTATCCAATAATCCACTTGTTGTAAGCAAAAGGTACCACTAACGCAAGAGCACATCTATCAGGTGTTGCATATTTAGATTTAGCCTATCCTCCCCACCCATTTTTTTGCCTACTCTAAATTATCTTATGATCTGATCACCTGAAGCTACAAATTACATTTTCGCCAGAAAACAACTTCTGCTTATGTTACTACTAACTAGTCCCACTGATGTACGTGGTTAAAGTACAAATTAATTGAGTGCCATATGCAACCCCTTTGATTTAATTTTGTTTCCCATTGCATTTGTAGGAGCTGAGCTATCAGTTTTATTTTCTTATAAGTTCTATACTACTCCCTCCGTTCCAAAATATTTGGCTTTCTAGAGATTTCAAATGGACTATCACATACGGATGTATATATACATATTTTATAGTGTAGATTCATTCATTTTGCTCTGTATGTAGTCACTTGTTAAAATCTCTAGAAAGACAAATATTTAGAAATGGATGGAGTACGTATTGGTGGATTTGTGACCGAAGAGGCAGGCCTTTGCAATCCATCATTTTCCCCATTCTCGTGGTTCCGAGTCTTTTGTTTATTTTTCTGCAGGGATTTCCGAATCCCAGTAAGGACGGTTTCCAATATGATGAAATATAATCATGCATATCTCCGTTCCCACCTTTTTGAATTTTGTGAATCACAGAGTCACTTGGACTATGCACTGTTCTTCAATAATTTTAGTATATATCAATGTAAATTATCAACAAATATCCCTCGTAAAAAAAGGAGTTTGATGATGGCAGTAGTAGTAGTACTATTTTCTGTCATTTTTTTGAAGTACCAGTACTATACTTCTTTAGTTCCATAATGTGGTGCGTATAATTTTTTTGAGAAGTCAACTTTGAAAATTTGACCAAGTGTATAGAGAAAAACTATTCATATCTACAATACCAAATATATAAAATATGAAACTACGTCTTATGATGAATCTAATGAAATATGTTTGACATTCCAGATGTAAATGTTTTCTCCACAAACTTGATGAAGTTTGAATTTTCAAAAAATCTATATGCACTACATTATGGAACAGAGGGAGTACTATAGAGTCAGGAAAAAAAACTAGAAATCAAGGAAATTAAACACTTAATACTACCGAGCCCATGAAAATAGGCAACCGGAAGCAGGTAGTGGGCCGTAATATAGCCCACTCGCCGCTTCCACAAGCGGCCCAGCATCAACTGCCCTTCTCTCTCTTCTTCTCCCCACAGGAGTCTGCATTTGGAATTCTCAAAAAAAAAAAGGAGTCTGCATTTGGAGGGAGCGGAAGTGAAGTCGCGCGCCCAGTCCCCTCCATTTTCCCGCCTTCCCCAAACCCTAGTCTCCGAGGCGATTTTCGATCCATCCCACCGAAGAAGAAGACGACGGAGAGGATGCGTGGCGGCACGGTGCAGATCAACTGGCACGACCTGCAGCCGGTGCTCACCCTCGACTTCCACCCCGTATCCCGCCGCCTCGCCACCGGCGGCGGAGACCACGACATCAAGGTCCGCCATTCTCTTTTCTCTGCACAGGAGATCCGAATCTCGTGACTGTGCCGTGCCTCCACGGTCCGGCCTGGGGCTGATTTTCGAGCTGGGGTTGCATGAATAGTCCGTGAACTTCACGCCCCGACTTATCCCCTCCGATTTCATGTCGTCTGGCTTGCAGATCTGGGCGATAGCGTCGGATGAGTCGGAGGAGAAGCTCCCCACCGCTTCCTACGTCAGCAGCCTCTCGTCTCACAGCTCCGCCGTCAATGTTCTCCGCTTCTCTCCTTCTGGTAGGTGGTAGCGTAATTTTATAATATCTTCAATGCCAGCGTAGGCGGCATCTATTTCTTATTTTCATTTCATATGAGAAGTTTCTTATGTTTTCTTTCCTGGGAAAAAATGAAGATAAAATAAACACCCAATGTATTTTTTGTTTGATACGCTTAATTAACCCCATCTTTTGCACTGGTTACATGCAGGTGAAAATCTGGCGTCTGGTGCTGATGGTATGTTCAATTTTGCACTGACACCTTTTTGTTTCGCTGTTATGGAAGGCACCAGTTCTCCCAATTCAATCAAGGAAGAAATTTATTTGTTGTTCCCATACGGAGGGTTTGAAATTCACAACATAACCAACACAATAGAAAACAGCCAGAAAAGTATCCACCACTCTGCTTGGTCCTGTAGTCAGCATGTTTTTCACGAGCTCTACTCAAAGGCATACTTGTGTACCAGTACCACTTGGTTGAGCATTTGCATCTGTCGTAGAAGTACAACTTAACTCGTCCTACTTGAAGCTATCGTTGTTGTAGCTAATTGATCGGTTGAATTTTATGTGTCCTAGGTATGTAAACTGGCTTCTTCGGTAATTGACATCTGATGGTTTAAATTTGACCGAGAAAAGTAGGAAAATTTCTACTGCGGCATTTTAAATTATATTTATATGTTTGGTTGTACAAGTTAGGGTATAAGTTCTATAAAACTAAGACCAAACTGGAAAGCTGCTGAATGCTGTTCAGCCAATCACCAAATTAACCTGGCATGTCTGTAATTTCACTCCCATCTCTCAATAGTTAGGTCTTAATTGTTGAACATGTTATTTCCAACAATCTGTATGCACCAAGGTGCTAGGATTGCAACCTTGATAACTCAAGGCACTCTAATATTTCATTGGGATCATGAAATGCTTCACACACCTAGAGATTAACAGTTATATTGAGAGAATAATTCCTGCGCCTTTGTGACAGGTGGTGGTATTATCCTTTGGACATTGCACTCCACTGATGATGGCGAGGCTTGGAAAATACACAAATCCTTATTGTGAGATATACCATCTGAAAATAATGGTTCCTTGAAGCAGCACTCTTGTTTTGATGCATGCTCAATTATTTTGGCCTTGTTTGTATGGTAGGTTCCATCGCAAGGATGTTCTTGACCTGCAGTGGTCGAGTGATGGGTCATACCTTGTTTCTGCTTCAGTTGACAACAGCTGCATAATATGGGATGCTAATAAAGGTAATTCCTAGCAAAAGCAGGTGATTCGATGTTTGCACCATCTTGGCTTCTGTATCATATGCTTGATATGCAACATCATTCTCAGGTGTGGTGCAACAGATGTTGGAAGGCCATTTGCATTATGTTCAGGGGGTGGCATGGGATCCTCTGGGTCAATATATTGCCTCTTTGAGCTCTGACAGAACTTGTAAAATTTATGCAAACAAGCCTCAAGGCAAATCCAAGAATACGGAGAAGATGAACTTTGTTTGCCAGCATACACTAGTGAAGGCAGAACTTCAAAATCATGACGAGTCCAAGGTTCGTTTGATGTACTTTAACTGCCACATCCTTTTGATGTGCATTGAACAAGTAAGATAATCCTTTATCTTGCAGCCACCAGTTAAAACTCATTTGTTTCATGATGAGACATTACCATCTTTCTTCCGGAGGCTGGCATGGTCACCGGATGGGTCTTTTCTGGTACTGCCAGCAGGTATAGTTATTTTACCATGTGCACACAATTTAGCTTACCTTCACCACATTCTCTGTCCCATTAACAAGTTTTGCTCTCTTTTTATCTTAACCAGGCCTGTGCAAATACTCATCTGAAGTGATCAACACTGCCTATATTTTGTCAAGGAGAGATTTGTCAAGGTAGGACATTTAATACTTGAAATAACATCTCTATGATCCCAGCTTTAAAATAAATGACTCCATTCTTCGAGTTCAGCTGGTACCTACAATAACATAATGTAAAAAATAAAGCATTAGATAAGCTCTATCACTGATTTGTTCCTTCACATTACACGAACATCCAATCACAAGTAAAGTTGAAGAAGGCTGTACATAATTTCCTAGGCGCTTCTGGAAATTAGATTGACTTGCTTCATCTAAAATTCTGTTATAGGATGGAACTAATGTTCTAACCTTTCAGAGCTCTTTGATTCCCTAGTTGTCTTAGAATGCTATAAATAGTTGTGTGGTTTCTGGATACACACTAAAATTTTAATTTCTTATTTCTTGATCGTATAACTTATTCCACTATACATAGTTTTGTAGTTCTTTAGGATACTAATTTGTTTGGCCCTGCAGGCCTGCAATACAACTCCCTGGTGCAAGTAAAGCTATAGTAGCAGTTCGTTTTTGCCCTATTGTTTTCACCCTACGTGGTTCTCAATCAGGTAGCTTCATTGGCTTGCAACCCTGCCAGGAGGTTCTCACGGTGTTACTGATCTGTTACAGTGAAATTGAACTACTTCTGTACTGTTGCAGAAGGTTTATTCAAGCTTCCTTACCGAGCTGTTTTTGCCGTTGCTACTTTCAACTCTCTTTATGTCTATGACACCGAAAGTGCTGCTCCAATTCTAATACACGCTGGTCTACATTATGCCGCCATTACGGATATTGCATGGTGAGTACAACAACAGTTTTTTGCTTCTAGAGTCTTCTCCATTGGTTACACAGGAACTCATTCCTATTTGGCATTCCTACTGGAACTAGAAATTCATCTTTTCCTTATTCTGCCAGGTCTCCTGATGCGAAGTACTTGTCATTGTCATCGCGAGATGGTTACTGCACTATTATTGAGTTTGAGAATGAGGAACTAGGGCAGCCGCATGCCCTCTCAGGTATTTTCTATATATTCCCTTTTCTGTCTTCTCTCTTTCTGGGGAGGGTGGTTTGCAGACAGTTTCTTATCATAACCCCAATGATTGGTGCATCTTACCTTGTGATGCAACAAAGGTTGACGAGTCGACCAGTCGACGAGTCGTTCCGAGGCTGAGACTCAGACTATGCGTGACTAATCGACACTAGTCGACACTGAAGTTCCGACTCATAGACTAGTCGACACTGAAGTGTAGTCG
This sequence comes from Triticum dicoccoides, assembly GCF_002162155.2. Taxonomy (NCBI): domain Eukaryota; kingdom Viridiplantae; phylum Streptophyta; class Magnoliopsida; order Poales; family Poaceae; genus Triticum; species Triticum dicoccoides. Next base: position 436,218,647 of record NC_041393.1, on the reverse strand, counting down.
GCCCTGGAGTTGAGACTCATAGACTAGTCTTGACTAGTCCTTGGACTCGTAATCCATGAATGCAACCGCCTTTGATTCATGGTTTAAGACAAATGTGCATAATTTTATGCTGCTAGATGCTAGTAAGATGGACAGTTGTCCATCATGGCATGCATTTACTTGAAAATGCTCTTCTAACAGTTCAATTTTCTGAAAATCTCACAGGAAAAAAGGACGTCACAGAGGGAAATGTCACATGCAGAAATACTAAGCCACCAACTGTAGATAGCATGGAAGTTGATGTCGGTACCTGCAAAATTAAGAAGTCAGGCAGCCCTGTGGGTACAGTGACACCTCCACCAGTGTTGGCCGAAAATAGCACATTGAGTAAGCCTACTTCGAAGCAATTTACTTGTGTTGCAATCAACTATGTGGCTGAAGTGGTTAAGATTATGACATCTTGTGTAGTACTGGACAATCACTTTTACGTTAAAGTGTATGAAATTTTGTTTGTGGCCATGTTCTCCTTCAGCTCTAGCTCCAGAATTTCCCTTCTGATCATGGTACACACTGAGGAACCACATGGAAGAATGGTTTTGTTTCTGAACACATTTAGTTATGAGTAACATGCAACCGCTAGCCGTTCTGACATTGGTCATGTGTAATTTTGTTAAAATAGTTCCTACCACACACATTAGTCGGCCATACACAATGCCAACAATAACAATCACATTTAATAGACCAAATAGTCTTCCAGTGTATTTATTTCAGTTAAGTGTCAGTATATACGCTCATATGAAAATTGTATATGCATCAAGGACCAAGGGTATGGATATCATTCTAAACAGGGTAGTAACTGTGCTTAATAGTCTAATAGAGAGTTTCAGTCTGAATCTGCATCATGCTTACATTGGCTATCTTTGTTCCTTATTGCACGCACTTTCCCTGTGGCGATCGCCCTTTCATGGTTATTCTTCTATACTCTTCAGGAATGAAGGAAGGAAATGTGGCTTGTGAACATGCAAAGCCAAAGGCAGACAACATGGACGTAGATGTTGGTGCCAGCAAAGCCAAGACGGAAGCCAGTCCTATGTCTGTAGAAGTGACACCACCACCAGTGTCAGCCCAGAAGAGTGCATCGAGTAAGCCTACTAAGAAGCGAATTACTCCTATTGCAATTAACTAAGTAGCAGAAGTAGTTAGAATCATGATATCCTTTGTATTGACAACAAGTACTGGAAACTACAAATTAGGTTACTCTGTAAAGAAATGTAGCCTGCTGCTGTTTTCACCTTCTGCTGTAGTCCCAGAAATCCACTCTCTGCTCGTGGCACGTATGGATCAATTTTATGGGCAGAAAGATCATGTCTATTTGCGAACACAATTTGATAAGAAGTAATATTCGTGAAGTGTCTTTTCACTGTTTGTTGTGTGATGTTTTGTTAAGGAAATCCATTCATAGACATAAATTGCTCATATGTACTCCCTCCGTTCGGAATTACTTGTCGCAGAAATGGATGTATCTAGATGTATTTTAGTTCTAGATACATCCATTTCCGAGACAAGTAATTCCGAACGGAGGGAGTAATACTTATTCGCTAGTCTTTTCACTGTTTGTTCTGTGATATTTTGTTAAGGAAATCCATTCATAGACATAAATTGCTCATATGTAACTGCTGACAGCAATAGTTTGCATATTGATTCAATCAAATTGGGTCTCCGACGCCCTTATTTCAATCACACGAAAGCCCTTATTTCAATCACACGAAAGAAGATACAGTCTTTATCAAAATAATAAATGCATGAAATCAGTGTGGGTATGGATTTGATCATTGCCTCGAGCTGCTGAAGTGTCATCAGTACAGGCAATCTTGGGCAGATTGTGCCATCGTCTTAGAACTTGGTAATGCGTCCCTTTGATTTTGCAGACGATTCTTCTTTGTTGTCTGCCTCTTCAAACCTGATATCTTCATCTTCTGAAAGGACCTCGATCTTCTCGCCGTGGGGCCCTGACTCGATCTTCTCATCAACATGGATGTGTCCGGTGACGTTGATGACCTCTGAATCCTGCTTTGCTTTGCTCTTCTGTTTCTTGTTCCACATCCAGGCGCTGTGGTTTCCTGCTGTGGCTGTGCCTGACTCTTTGCCGACGGCCTCTGATTCCTTAACCGCCTCTTGGAACTTGACGTCCTCGTCAACTGTCAGCCTGACGGCCTTGGATCCCCCAGGGCCCGACATGGCCGATTTGTGGACATGGACATGGTCGCTGAAGTTCAATACCTCTGCCTTCCTTTCTGTCTTCCTCTTCTTTTTCTTCTGCAAGCAGAAGGCAGCTAGGCATGCAAGCAGGAGGAGCCCGCCTAGGGAGACGAACACCACGATGATGACCATGTGGTGTGGAGGGCTAGGTGGAGGTGTTGGCGGGCTGATATGTGGCGGAGGTGGGGCTAGTGGGCGTGGTGGAGGTGGGCGAATGGGCGGTGATGGTGGGGGTGGAGCACGGCGAGGTGGCGGTGGTGAGGGTGGAGGTGGAGCACGGCGTGGCGGAGGTGGTGGTGGCGCACGCCGGGGCGGAGGTGGGGGCTGAGTTGGCGGAGGTGGAGCACGGCGCGGAGGAGGCTGGGTTGGTGGTGGGGGAGCACGGCGTGGAGGCGGCGGGGGTCGAATGGGTGGCGCAGGCTGCCGTGGTGGTGGTGGGGCTTGAGGGCGCGGCGGGGGTTGAACGGGTGGCGCAGGCTGTCGTGGAGGTGGTGGCGCTTGAGGGCGTGGCGGTGGCCTTGGACCGAAAGGGCTTGGTGGCGGCCTTGGACCGAAAGGGTTTGGAGGAGCGTAGGTGTTGGGTGGAGGGAAGAAGGGGAAGGGGAAGCCGAGGCCTGGAGGGTTTGGGTTGAAAGCCATTGCCGGATGAGCTAGTTGATGATGCTCGCTCTGGGACAATGCTGCTGCTGCTGTAGGTGTAGTGAGAGGAGATGGTGCAGTGAGTTGTGGTGGTGAGCATGAGCATGCATGTGGTTATATATGTGCGTGTGTTGTGGGAGGGAAAGAGACGAGGAGTGTGATGTGGTTTGAAGATTTGAGTGACTTGGCTGCAATGCTACGGCTTGAGCTGGGGTTGCTTCTAAACAATCCGTTCCTTGGCATCGAAGCCCATGTAGCTGGCCGGCGGCCCTTCTTCTCTCTCTTTTTTGCCACTTTGGTCCTCATTCGTAGATCCTAATGAAATCCTGCCTACACAGCCACACTACACGCCGATATGTGTATCTATCATTCACGGCTTTATTCCGAATTAGCGTAGCATATAGATCATCATCTTGTTTTCAAATGACAAAAAAGAAATAAAGAAAGACGGGTGTATTGCTTGATTGAAGCTCTTGTGATTATTTCGGCCAAGTGGCCAAACCGTAGATCATTCGATTACCGTCCAGGTCCAGACGTTCTGCGTTTATGACATCCCATCAGCCTAACATCATCTCCTGCTACTGACAAGATATAGCTTGTAAGCATGCGAAAACCGCATATCAGATACTTGAGTGTGTTGCAAGGCCATCTTCCGAAAGACCACGAGTGGCACTATGCCCTCCAGGATTTCATGCACGATTCCTCACCTATCTATATCAGTTACAAAGCGACTCTGGCCGTGTGTATGTTCACATGTTGAGGCCGGGACAAGTCTTCCCCGATCTAAAACAGATCCGTTACAAAACGTGTGATTTCGGAAAGGAAGTGACCAGCGAGCACCCTTGCTACACCCCCAATGAGCTCCTATTTCTGATAGATGAATGCCGAGCTGAAACTGTGACGCTGATGTTTGGATGAAGTTTGTTTAACTGACACGACAATTGTTTCTGAAATCGTTTTGCTGAAGTTTACTTGAGAAATGGAATCTCAGGGCAGGGCATGTACTCAGATTTTATTTCTTTGACATTTTTCTCCCGCATTTCTACTCTACATATCCTCAGTAAAGTTGCTGAACTATATCACGATGAGTTGGCCTGTTTCATGATCTCTTGCAGTAATATAATGCAGAGGCAGAAGAAAAAAAGTAGTTAGTCGAACAATAAAAGGGGCAAAAATTGATCAGACAAACGAAACGACCTGAATCCAGGGCCATGCAAAATCCAGGGTTTTTTTTTGAGAGAACGTCGGCCTTCATTAATTAAGCAACCAAATTACACAAAGTCTCCCGGATACAATCCGGAGTAGAAAGGAAAACACAAGGACTCACAGAGTTCAAACTAGACTTAGCTAACACATGAGCTACAACATTACAGTGCCGACGAACATGCTTGAAAGAAAACAAAGCCAGAGCAGCACACTCCGTCTTGATCTCAGCAACAATGGAACCCACCAAAGATCTGTCACAGACTGAGGAATTAAGGCGTTGAACCAAAGAGAGGCAGTCAGAGTGAAACACCACGTTAGGAAAGTGCTTCTCCCGGGCCAGCCTAGCAGCGCATCGAAAAGCAAGAGCTTCAGCAACCTCCGGGGATGAGACTCCAGGCAAAGGTTCAGAAGAGGCAGCCACAAACCGGCCAGAATGATCCAATATCACCACGCCCGCCGCAGAAAAGCACCGAGGAAGATCCAGCGCAGCATCAGAGGACACTTGCACAAAACCCTGCGGCGGCGGAGCCCAAGAAAAGCTAGAAGCTGTGGGCTCCCGCCTTGTAGCAGGGAGAGGCTTGTACAGGTGCTGGAGCACCATATCAACATAGGCTTTTGTTCGTGCAGGAGTTTGTCGAGGAGGAGGAGCCTCAGGCTCATTCCGCGCTGTATTCCGGGCCTCCCAGATGTGCCACAAGGTTACCGTCAGGACAGTAATGTCCCGATCAGAGCAACGAGAGAGGAAGAGGAACAACCACTGTCTAGGAGATTGAAAAGAAGATCGGAACAGTTTGATCCCAAAGCCCTCCTTGATCTCATCCCAGACCGCCCGAGCGTGGGGACAGAATAGCATCGCATGTCCCACGTTCTCCGACCTGCCACAGTAGAAGCAATCCGTTCTCGTCGGAACCTGACGCCGGAGCAGCTGCTCACTCGAGGGCAAACAGTCATGTGCAAACCTCCACAGAACGGTCTTCATCTTATTTGGGGCCTTAACATTCCATAGCTTTTTCCAAAGCTTCTCCTCCGAAGGACAGGCAGATTGCTGGCCTCTGCCGTCGCTACTTTGCCTGATCAGGAAACGTGACGTCCGGGCCAGGTTGTAGCCCGATCGGACCGTGTACTCGCCAAACCGTGTGAAAGGCCAGCGAGTAAAGTCCGCAACACCATCCCTGATAGGGATCTGAAGTATCTCATTGGCCACCGAATCACTGAAGAAAGCTCTCACCGAGTCCACATCCCAGCAGGCATTCTCCGCATCAATCAGACAATGAACAGTCGCCGCCGCTGGGATCGGAGAGAGGGGATGGAGGAGAGCCGGAGGCGTGGAGGGAATCCAGTGATCAGAGATGATGCGCGTGTTTCTCCCGTCACCAATACCCCACTGGACCCCCAACTTCAGCAGTTCCCGACCATGCAAAATCACCCCCCAGGTCGCCGAAGCAGAACGAGGCACCTCCGCGTTCCAAAAGTTGCCGAACTGGAAGTATCTTCCTTTGAGGACCCGGGCACACAGGGACTCCGGATCAGTCAACAACCGCCAGCCCTGTTTCGCCAACATCGCCTGGTTGAAAAGACCCATATCACAAAAGCCCATACCCCCCAAAGATTTTGGCATCGAGAGCCAGTCCCAAGAACGCCAATGAAGCTTTTTCTTGCCATCTTCCCGTCCCCACCATTGATCCGCCACAATCTGACGGAACCGCTCACATATCGCCACCGGAAGCCGGAAGCAACTTGATATGAATGTGGGGATGGCTTGAGTTTTGGACTTGGGCAAGGTTTCCGTCCCAGCCCTAGACGTAGGCTGGTCCGACCACCCGTGGATATTCTGCCAAGCACGGTCAGTGAGGAATTTGAAGGTAGCCGTGGGAGAACGACCCACCTCCGTGGGCATACCAAGATAAGAGTCTTTAAACGCCTCATTGTAGATACCCAACTGGTTCTTCACTCTCGTCTTAACCGAATCAGGACAGTGGTTGCCAAAGAACAGCGCAGACTTATCCTTATTGATTGCTTGGCCCGAACCGGCACAATAGGAGTTGAGGGTAGCCTCCAAAGCACACACACTCTGAGTGTCACCCTTGGCAAAGAAGATGCTATCGTCTGCAAAAAGGAGATGTGAGATAGATGGGCCATGACGCCCGTTTCGAATCCCATGTAGCTCGCCACGATTCTCCTTATCAAGCAACAGACCAGACAAACCTTCAGTGCACAAGAGGAACATGTATGGGCTGATCGGATCCCCCTGACGGATGCCACAAGAGGGTACCACCGGGGTTGTGAGCTCTCCATTAACTCTGACTGCATATCTGACATTTGTGACACATCTCATAACCGCAGCAATCCAAGATGGGGCAAAACCAAGTCTGCTTAGGCAACCATGGAGGTAGCTCCACTCCACCCTGTCGTAGGCCTTCATCATGTCAATCTTCAGAGCAAAGAAAGGTTGCTTCACCCGTTGCCTTCGGATCGTATGCAGACACTCATAGGCGATCAGAGTGTTGTCAGTAATTAGCCTGCCAGGAACAAAAGCACTCTGACTCTTCGACACTACCACATGAAGGATGGATTTGAGGCGGTTTGCCAAGACTTTGGAAGCAATCTTATATAGCACGTTACAGAGACTGATCGGGCAGAAGTTCTTCAGCTGCTTTGGACGTTTTGTCTTTGGAATAAGCACAATAACTGAGTCATAAAACCCTTCCGGAATAGGCCGACCCTCCAGAAAGCCCCGAACGGCATTATAGATATCAGTTCCCAAGAAATCCCAATGGGTCTGGTAGAACAAGGCCGGGAAACCATCCGGTCCCGGGGCCTTAGTAGGCCCCATCTGGAAGAGAGCTGCCCGCACCTCCTCCATGGAATAGGGTTTGCACAGCTGCTCATTCATGTCCGGAGTAACCTTGGGTGGGATAGCATTCAAGACAGCCTCGGCGTACAGGCAGGGAACCGAGGTAAATAAACTGTTATAGTAAGCCTGCACCATACTTTTGATCTCACCCTGAGAGGAACACACAGACCCATCATCACGGGAAAGTGAGTGGATCCGGTTGGTTCTTCTTCTGGCAGTCGCCCGGGCTTGGAAAAACCCGGTGTTCCGGCCCCCCTCCTTGAGCCAATCCACCCTGGAGCGTTGTCTCTCCATGACCTCCTCCCGTTCGAACAGCTCGCACAACAAGCTCTCGATATGACGTTCTTCCTCCAGGGCGGGCGGTGAGGGCGGGGAGGCCCTAATTGTGGCCAAGCGACGCTCCAACTGCCCAATCTTCTTGCGGACAGACCCAAAGGCCTCTTTGCTCCAAGATCGCAGCGATGAAGCCACATGTTTCAAGTTAGACCAGGTAGACTGAAGAGACGGGAGGCTATCTCTCCTTGCTGACCAAGCCTGTTCCAGAGTCTCTTTGTAGTCCGTGGCTCTCAGCCACATCGCCTCAAACCTAAAACCCTGCTGAACCGAAGACACCCGACGTTGCCGAGAGCCACGATCTAGGCAGACATGTATAGGGTAGTGATCCGAGGACGTGGCAATGATATTCTCAACATCACATGCAGCAAACAGACTGGAGAAGTCATTATTAGCCAAGGCACGATCAAGCCGGCACCGAACATGAGAACCAGGGTCCTGTCGATTGCACCAGGTGTATTTGGGGCCCGAGAAGCCCAAGTCCAGGAGGCCACAGTCCATCATACAATCCCGGAACGCGTCAATCTGAGTTTCAGACCTGTCCCTGGGCACGCAGTGTTCATCTTGAGCCAGAACCTCATTGAAATCACCGCAGCAAATCCATGGACCCCTCCAGGCCGATTGCATACGACGGAGGAGCTCCCAAAACAGATAACGATCCTCCCTGCGAGGCTCACCATAGACAAAAGTCGCCCTCCACGACACCCCATCGTCAAGTTTAACATGAGCATCAATACAACGCTTGTTGGCAGCCTTGATAGAAACATCCGCATTAGAGGTCCAAAAAAGAGCCATACCCCCGCTGAGACCATCACTGCTGACCGCAAAACAACCAGAGAAGCCCAGAGACCACATAAAATTCTTCACTCTCGAATCCCTCATCTTAGTTTCTGACAGAAAGAGGAGGGAGGGTCGGTAAAGCTTCACAAGCCAGCGAAGCTCGCCAACTGTCGCGTCTGACCCCAGGCCGTGACAGTTCCAGCAGATGAGACTCATTGCGTCTGGCGGGGCTGCACCGCAGCCGCCGCCGGATCCGATCGATGGTTTGAAAGCCTCTGTTTCTTGTTGGATGCTGAGTCCGAGTCATGCCCCCCATCCACACATGTTGGCTCCGGGTTAGTAACCAAAACGAGAGCGAGGGCATTGTCAACATGATTCCCTGGGACCACAGAAGGACCCGGCAAGGCAGACTTAGCAGATTTCCTTTTGAGGCCCAAAGAGCCGAACTTGTCCTGACCATCCGGGAAGAGCTCTTTGCCAGCCGCAGAAGCCCTTCCCCTGCCTCTCCCACGGGACGAAGCCCTGCCACGGCCTCTACCACCTTCCCTCTTGGGAGGAGATGACACTTCACCCTCAAGATCAGACACGCCAGCCTTGCCCCAGGGTTTAGGACGGCTCGTAGCAGATGAGCCAGACCCGGCCCCCGAGCCGTCACCACCCAACGAGGATGATGTATGACCGGATCTTGACCCCCCAGATTTCTTGTAGCCATCATCTGGAACACACAGCTTCTTGGCAGCATACGGGAGATCACCCATCTCATCCCGATCACCCGGGTTTGGGCACAGAACAGATGAATGCCCAAGCCATCCACAAGAGAAACAGTGGAATGGCAGACGCTCATACATCACCGAGAAAGTATTGGTAGCCTGGAGCTTGGAAGAAGTCACGGTCACATAGTGCACGATCGGCTCCTTGACAGCGATTTCCACACGAACACGCATGAATCCTCCCCAGCAGCGTCCATCAGCATCAGCCTCAACCTTGAGGATACCACCAAGAGGCGCAGCAAACACCATCCCGAGCTTCGCCTTCATCAGTCTTGGCGGCAGATTCATGATGCGTGCCCACACGGCCAAACGATCAAACTGAACCTGGAGCGGTTGAATATTCTGATCAAAAAGCTTTAGGAGGACAGCATGTTTACCCACCATCCATGGCGAGCCCTCGATCACCCTAGCCCTGTCCGCCCGGGTACCAAACTCAGCCACGAAGACATTGTCTCCAGCCGGATGGAACAACAACCCCTTGGGATTGCCCCACGCCGGCCGCATTGCCGCCGAGATAGTCTGAATATGAAGAGGATTGGGGGAAAGAACCTTCCCCACCAGGGCGCAATCCGGTGCTACCAGATCGGCTTCCTCTTCGTCATCCAGCACCACCGGGTTCGCCTTGACAGCCGTCAAGCGAAGTTTCTCCATCATCTCTTCGACACGAGGCGCCGAAGAAGAACTGTCCATCTGAACAGATGGCTTGGGAACCGCCATCCCTGCACGTCCGTTCGAAAGCGCTCGGGCAGGAGGGGCGACGCCTCCACCCGCCGCAGCCAGCACGCCCCCAAGGGCACTTTGATCGCCCACATCACGAGCCTCCGCCATGCCGACGCCCGGAGACCTCAGGCCAGTCGCCGCCAAGGGTGGGTAGCGATACCAGGATCGCCCCGTAATCACCCCGAACGGCAACAGGATAGA
>NC_041393.1:436180622-436208618 GCF_002162155.2 Triticum dicoccoides | reverse complement strand
CAGCGAGCCGGCCGCTAATCCAGACTGAGAGCTAACCCTAGGGAACCGCCTGCCGCCCTAGCGTCGCGGGAGCCTAAGAGAGAGCCCATCTCCGCGTGTTCGGGTGAGTCAACCCGCCTGAGTAGGTAGGCTGCAAAATCCAGGTTGAGAATCGGCTGGCGTCATGTTTTTTTGACAGCTCGGCTCACTTCATGTTTTTACGCAAGAGTTCATCACTTTCTCTATCTTTTTATAGGTGAATCACTTATTTTGTCTCAGACACGAAATCGCGAACAGCAACTCAAAAAATAAATAAATCACGAACAGCTTGCTAAAGAAGCGGCAGGCCCCAGTTCAAAAAAAAGAGAGGCAAGCCCCAGCTGAAAAAAAGAAAAAAAACCCGGCAAGCACCAGCTCATTTTTTTTGAGCAAAAGCCTCAGCTCATAAAAAAAGGAAAAACAGTGGCAAGCCCAGCACAGTGGCACATCATCACTAATTACGTCTTCGGCCTGCTTGGCCCACCTAATAGCATCGTACCCCTCAAAAAAGACAAAAGCTAACAGCATCGTCTTCCTTCCCGCCGGCCACCGCACGAACTTTGAGAGGACTCGAGAAGATCAGAACGATGAGCGGTAGCGCGTTCGACGCGTTCAAGTCGCACGTGCCGGCGGCGAGCAGCCCGCGGCTGTACATCACGCTGGTGCGCGGCCTCCCCGGCACGCGCCGCCTACACCGCCGCACGCTCGAGGCCATGCGTCTCCGCCGTTGCCACCGCACCGTCGATCACCTCACCGCGCCCCCCTCCTCGCCTCCTCGGCATTCTCACCCAGTTCAAGCGCCTCGTCGCTGTTGAGACCCAGGAGATGTACGACGCGCGGAGGAACGCGACGTGCTGCGCCGCGCGCCCAGGCCGCCGCTGGTCGTATCGCACCATCCTCCGATGCCGACCGCGCAGTAGCCTCACTCACTCATTCTGGTAAGATCCTTCCTCTATGGATTCTCGCTCTTCTCTCGTCTTCCCCGTAAGAGAAGAAATGTCTTGATTGTCTTGACTACTTGCGCGTGCGGTGTTTGATGCAATGCCTCCCTCAAAGGCCTGCTTCTATGAGACTATGGTTAATGTTTTTGGTGTTACCGTTTGGTATTTTGATCATCAGTTGGAGCAAATCACTTGATGTGTGTCTAAAGCCGTGAAAACTCTACAAGATAGAACTCTGAATTCTTCAGTGTAATTGCTTGAAGCCATGAACTATGATATGCAAGAGTGCTGTAAGTTGGAAAATGCAATTTCTGAAATCGAGTTTAAACTTGAGAATGTAATTCCAGAGTCTTCGACACAAGTTTAAACATGATTTTATTTTTTCAAAGCTAATTGCTCCGTATGATGGGCTGGTAGAGGCTCTTCTCTAAATTTTGTGGCTACTATACGTAGGCATACGAAATGTTCTATGCTTAAATAATCTCATGATGTTACATAGAACACATTGCACACTAGACCTGAATGACTACCTTGTAAAATTTGGATAGCTTTTGTGTCAGATGTTTGATGTAAACATCTTAAAAAGTGCTGTACATGACTGCCGGCCATCACTAAAAAATAAAAATGTGTGAACATGTTTCGTACATCTTGTTGTGAACTACTCCCTCCGTTCCTAAATATTTGTCTTTCTAGAGATTTCACCAAGTGACTACATACGGAGCAAAATGAGTGAATCTACACTCTAAAATATGTCTACATACATCCGTATGTTGTGTCCATTCGAAATGCCTAGAAAGACAAATATTTAGGAACGGAGGGAGTAGACATTTTCTGAAATCCTTAGTTGATGATAATTTTTCTTTTAATTATTTGGGTGTCTTCAGACTATCCTGGTTTAATGAGTGGTTGCTTCAATGAGATCTCCTGATTCGTGTGTGAAAAAAAACATGGCATTAATATGGTAGAACAGAACTGAAAAAATGCGCATTAGGTCAGATGAAAAAACAGAAGTGCAGCCAGGGAAATTTCATTTCAGACAACTTCTTGTTTGACAAAGATTTCAGACAACTTCTATTATTGACGAATGACATTGAGACAACATATGAGAAATAAGTGCAGCCAGAGGAATGTCATTTACAACTTCTATTCTTGACAAATGACATCGAGATAAGATATATGAGAAACATTGATAAGTTTGGGGAGTATGACTCTAGGAGTGTTTGCAAAGATCGGAAAATATCAAGTTACTAACATATGTATTGCAGTCACTCTTGTAGTAAACAATCATTTTCTTTGAGTGCGCAAAGCTGGGATAATCTTTGCTTACATATCTTATGAGTTGTAACTATATAATGTTGAAGGCATGCTCTTGAAGGAATGTGTAGGATAGAAAGAAGTAACAAGACCAATAATATTGTAGGCTAGCTGACCCTTCTGAAAAAGGGACATGTACATACAGCGATACATCAATTACCGGACATTCTGTTTCATCAGTGCTGATCAGAATCCAAACCGTTGAAAAGGAGAGGGATCGTCATCCTGAGATGCTACGACCATGCGACCTCAGGAGTGTATTACTAGCCAGCCTAGTACAGTTGGAAATCAGAGTCCTAATTCAGTGTTTGTTCTCTTGTATTATGTTTACATCTTTGCTAGGCTTTACGTTTATATTCCCATGACATCAATGAAATGAGAACTTGCATTGGTTAAACAAAAGATATACATAGATTCAACATTTCCAATTTGCGAGTTTATCTATAGCAGTAACAATTGTAGTGACCAAATTTCCCGTGCATCTTAGGAGACGTGGTAACAGACCAAATTTCCCGTGCATCTTAGGAGACGTGGTAACAGAAAGACACCGATTTTGAGGCGCCATGGGGTCCAATTTACTGAAATTTTCTGAAGTGCCATGGTCTTCTCTAAATTAATCGAACCATCAGAAACTGTAATCTGAATTTCTTGTGTGCTGTCTATTCCATGCACACGAAAGGGAATTACTAGGTTGGATCGTAATCACCAAGCGGCAATAACTGCTTGCTTGAGTTTTCAAAGTGAAACTCCATTGTAGCATTGAAATGATCTAATTGTTGTTTCGATATGGCCAGTTTTGGTTAAAAAATGGGTGCTGCTAACATTCGGCCTATACTTGCAAGATATGTTCCAGCCAACAAACCTGAAGAATGCTATAAAAAGGAAAGAATTGAAGGATGGTCCTTGGCCGGTTTTCAATGAACGCAGCCCCAAAGAAGACAAGTTCCATATGCATATGGTCCATGGAACATGCAGTACGATTAAAAAGGCAGCCATGGATTTTACCTAGCGATATAAGTATGTAGAAAGAAAGAAAGGCGGGTGCCAATGTTGCCAATTCCAGGAGCTTGGAAAGGAGAAATGATGGTTTGTCTATGCAGCAAAGCAACTCAGTACAGCCCGGTAACGCTGGGTGCGGTGCGTCTTTCGTTCCTTGTTTCAGCTTGCTTGGGCGATGTCAGGCCAGGCTCTGCTACTTTTGATTAGCCTAATCGAGCTGCGCGATTTGGAGCCCCCGAATTTAAATGCCACCAAAAGGCCGCACAATCAATAACGGAAGGAAAGGTCTGACTATGTATGCTGTCCTTTCGGCGCTCGTTAAGGTATGTACTCTATTTCTTATCTTTATAAGGCACAGAGCGATCGAGATCGAAGCCTAGTGAGAGTATCCAGAGCTACAAAAATCAAATTTCAACGGGGATCGGCGAGGCCGAACTGCTACTCATGTACGGATTCGCTGATTTATCACTATTGTGCGCAGATCGGACCTGTTTGGATACGTCGTTGGCTTTATTGGCCGATGAACTGTTCGGCTTGATAAGGCCGCTATACACTTCGGCTGCAAGGGCCGTGGTGTGTTCTAAAGTATGGAGTGAGCGCTCCATATTACCATTGACTATAATAACGCCACGAGGTCCAGGCATTTTGAGCTTCAAGTAAGCATAGTGCGGGACTTCGTTAAAGCGGACGAAAGCAGTTCGTCCAAGTAGTGCATGGTAGCCATTGCGGAAAGGGATGATGTCGAAGATTAACTCTTCGTTGCGAAAGTTATCTGGGGAGCCGAATACTACCCCTAGTGTGATTGAGCCCGTACAACGGGCCTCCACTCCTGGCATCACACCTTTAAAGGTAGTGTTACTAGGCTTGATTCGTGATGGGTCGATCCCCATCTTACGGACAGTATCTTGATAGATCAAGTTGAGACTGCTTCTTCTGTCCATAAGGACTCTAATGAGGTGGTATCCGTCAATGATTGGATCAAGAACCAGGGCGGCTGAACCCCCGTGACGGATACTAGTTGGGTGGTCCCTGTGATCAAAGGTGATCGGACAGGCTGACCATGGGTTAAACTTGGGAGCGACAGGCTCTATGGCATAGACGTCCCGTAATGCACATTTGCGCTCCCTTTTGGGGATATGAGTGACATATATCATGTTCACTGTCTTCACCTCGGGGGAAAGTTTCTTCTAACTCCCGGTGTTCGGCTGCCGGGGTTCATCGTCGTCTTCACTTGGAGGCCCTTTCCCCTTGTGTTCGGTATTTAACTTACCGGCCTGTTTGAAAACCCAACAGTTCCTATTGGTATGATTTGTAGGCTTATCGGGTGTGCCATGAATCTGGCAGGGCCTCTCAAGGATTTTATCTAAGCTGGATGGCCCACCTTTATTGCCTTTGAAAGGTTTCTCCCGCTGATCGGACTTAGGACCGCTGAATCCGGCATTGACTGCCATATCGTCTGCGTCGTCGTTGTTGTTATTCCAACGTTTGTTTTTATTGCGGCGAGGTTTACCATTGCCGTCCCGCACCTCAGAGATGCCGGGGTCACCCGAGCTGTTGCTTCTACGAGCCAACCAGCTGTCTTCGCCCGCACAGAAGCGGGTCATTAGTGTCGTTAAGGCTGCCATAGTCTTCGGCTTTTCCTGCCCAAGGTGTCGGGCGAGCCATTTGTCACAGACGCTGTGCTTAAAGGCCGCTAAGGCTTTGGCGTCCGGACAGTCTACAATCTGGTTCTTTTTAGTTAAGAACCGATTCCAAAGCTTGCGGGCTGATTCGCCAGGCTGCTGGATTATGTGACTCAAGTCATCATCATCCGGTGGCCGGACATAAGTGCCCTAAAATTTGTCCCTAAAAGCACCTTCCAAGTCTTCCCAGGTTCCAATGGAGTTTTCTGGGAGGCTGTTTAGCCAGTGCCGTGCTGGGCCTTTCAGCTTTAGAGGAAGATATTTAATGGCATGGAGATCATCTCCTCGAGCCATATGAATGCAGATAAGAAAATCTTTGATCCAGACGGCCGTATCCGTTGTTCCATCGTACTATTTGATGTTTACGGGTTTAAACCCTTCCGGAAACTGATGTTTCATGACCTCATCGGTGAAGCATAGGGGGTGTGCGGTCCATCTATATCGCGCAATATCGCGGTGGAGATCGGCTGACATTTGAGTTCAGTTCTGATCCCGAATATAGTAACGATCGTCACGCCGGACTTCATTGCCATTATCTCGCGCTGGGTCACGGCCCCTTGATCCGTAGATGGATCTGGTATGACCAACTTTACTGTCTAGGTCATGTTGCAAGTCGTACGTGTATCCCGCAGTTGCCGTCTTCCCGCCTCTTCGGCGAGGGGGTGTGGGTTGGTGTTCGGCTTGATATGCCGTTTTGTCCCATCCACGTGGTGGTCTGTCTGGTTGATCTGCATGATTGTATTTCGACGATATTGGTTCAAAGACTTCATCGTCGAATTGAGGCAGCAGCTTGCGCCTAGGGTAACTTTTGATAGGTCGCTCTTGGCCGTATTCCTCAGTGGCTAGGACCTTAGTCCACCTTTCATTCATCGTGTCTTGTTCTTCTTTGAGCTGCCGCTTCTTCTTCTTCAGGCTCCGGGCTGTAGCAATGAGCTGCCGCTTAAAGCGTTCTTGGTCGAGGGGTTCCTATGGGACAATGAAGTCTTCATCACCAAGGCTAACCTCCTCTTCGGATTTTGGCATGTAGTTGCTGTCCTCCGCATCTTTGTTGTCAGCATGTCCGAGGCTATATTCACCCTCTTCCCTTTCATCCTGTTCGGTCATGGGCTCGATGGGGTATTCGGGATCTTCGGCATCGTCTGGAGTCTCATTATCTCCGATGCTGGTATTGCTATCCTTTGCCCGACGCGATCTTGAGCGGCGCAGCTGACGTTGATGCTTTGGTGGTTTATCAATGGGTTTGTCCTCATCTGGGCTCGGGTTATCCTCGTCGTTCTTCGGCGTGTCCACCATGTACACGTCGTAGGTTGAGGTGGCCGTCCAACGCCCTGTAACGTGTGGGACCTAGCTTGGTTCAGCGTCGGCATCGTCGTCCATGCCGTTGATGTCTTCGGACGCATAGTCCAACATGTCGGTTAAGTCTTTAACAGTGGCTATCAAGTGGGTGGTGGGTGGGGCGTAAAGTTCCCCTCTCTTGGTCCCCAGTCCGAGCTGGGTACAATCCGGAGGTAAAGCCTCAGTGATGGTGAGAGACTACATCAAAACCAATGCTTCATCTAAGAGCGCAAGTGGGACCAGAAACTACGGGTCTGTCGCGCCGAATTCGGCACGGGGCCCCTGATCGGACCCGCTAAGTGCGGACCTCGGCAGTTCGGGATGATTGCCCAGAGTCAAGTCTGAGATTGCATCTGGGTCTTCGGTCGGAAATTTCGTAAGGGGAAGAAGTCCGGCGGGGCTTATGTTCCCGTCTTCGGATGATGAGACCTGCCCCGGATTTAAGGCCGGGGTGGGTTTTGGTGTTGACCCCTGGATGGGATCTGACAGGGGATCCAAAGAGTCTTCATGGCAGGGACACAGAGTGGCGGCCGAGGCCACGAACCCATCGAAGAGTAGGTCTCCTCGGATGTCAGCAACATAATTCAGGTTGCCGAACCTGATCTGGTGGCCAGGGGCGTAACTATCGACCTGATCGAGGCAGCCGATCGAGTTGGCACGAAGCACAAAGCCACCGAACACAAAAACCTGTCCAGGAAGAAAGATCTTCCTGGATGCAACGTCATTGTTGACGAAGAGATGAGCCATAGATCCTTCTGCCGACGATACATCGGAGATCTCAATGAAAGCACCAATGTCGGTGTCAAAACTGGCATATCTCAGGCAGGGGGGCCCAAGCTGTGCGTCTGAGGATCAATGGTAACTATGGATAAGGGACACAATGTTTACCCAGGTTCGGGCCCTCTTAATGGAGGTAAAACCCTACTCCTGCTTGATTATATTCAAGGGTATAGGGGTTACAAGAGTTGATCTACCTCGAGATCGATTCGGCTAACCCTAGATAGCTAGCCTAGCAATGTTGTGATCCTGCCTCCGATCTAACCCTCCGGTTTATATAGACACCGGAGGGGCTTAGGGTTGTACAAAGTCAGTTTTACAGAAAGGAATAAAATATTCGGACACCTATACTTGCCATCCACGCATGCGAGAGTCCCCACCGGACACGAGAGATAATCTTCTGTCTTGTATCTTGACGACCCATCAGTCCGGCCCACATCAATAGATCGGACGCCCGAAGACCCCCTAGTCCATGACTCCCACAGCATGGAGGTCACCTCCTCAGACCATATGAATGTGGAGAAGGAAATCTTCGATCCACACAGCCAGGTCAGCCGTTCCTTCATATTGTTCAATGTTCACGGGTTTAAACCCCTCCGGGAACTGATGTTGCATGACCTCATTTATAGAACACATCGGATGTGCCGCTCCTTGGACCCGAGCAACAGTTTGTCGGACGTTTGCTGCTGTTCGTACCCGGAGGTCGTCCCGAGCCCTGTCATGCTTGTCAATCCATGCCTGTTTTCTGGCCTGTCCAGCAGGCATGCGGTCCTTTGATCCGTATATGGATTGTGGCGGGACAAGTTGGGTGGTCAATATGCAGCGCAAATCATATGGTGCGGTAGATCGGATCAGATTTCTGTGCTCACGACGGGGGATATCGGGAATGTCTCGAAGGCCACTTCTTGGTATATCCCACCCCCGAGGAGGGCGATCTGGTTTATCAGTTTCATCCTGCTGATAAAACATGATGCTTTCCATTTCTTCCTCGAGTGCTGGAAGTAGACGACATCATGGGTAGGATTTATTTTGGTCCGCACGTTGCTATTTGTGATCTTGCTCGGTTGCGAGAACCTCTACCCATTTGTCGTTGAGTGTATCTTGGTCGACTTTAAGCTTGTCCCGCCCTTGCTTGATTCTCCGGGCGGAGGCAATGAGCCATTGGTGGAAGGCCTTCAAAGCGAGGAAGTCCTTGGGGATGACGAACTCGTCCGGGTTGAGGCTAATGTCCTCTTCTAATTCTGGGATATAGTTGCTATCACCAGGATCGTCGAGATCCTTGTGATTTTCTGTAATGCTATTAGTACGGTCAGGAATGGCTTCACCGCCCTTGGTCTTGTCTTCGGCGCCATCACTAGTATCATGGTCTTCGGCACCATCACCAGTATCATGGTCTTCGGCACCATCTGGGGTAGTGTTGATACATGGGGTACCATTACCAGTATGGTTGTTACTGGCGTCCCCTCTATCGGTGCATTTATTGCGTTTTCGTCGGTGTCTAGGGACATCCTTTTGTCCTCCTTACCCTCATCGTCCTTAGGTGTGTCTACCATGTAGACGTCATAGGTGGAGGTAGCAGTCCAGATGCCTCTATTGGTTGGCGTGATGCAAAGCATGTCTCTGACATCTTTGTTGGTTGCCTCCTCGGAGGCGTAGTCTAATACATCGGTTAAATCATCGACCGTAGCGAATAGGTGGGTTGTGGGTGGGACGTAGATTTCCCTATTATCAGCCTTAATCCGATCTGGTCGTAGACTGAAGCCCGACCGTCCGAAATTGCTAGATTCTGAATTCGTTCTAGCATACCATTCAAGAGCGAGAGGTCGGTCGGTCCCATCCCTTGACAGTAGGCGGGAATGATCTGTAGCACACTTGACGAAGTGCGTGGTGTGGCTTCAGAGCATGGATCGGCTAGGACGAGGGTGTGACGCCCCCGATTCAATCATGCACTAATCATACACACAAACATGCACGATCAAGATCAGAGACTCACGGAAAGATATCACAACACAACTCTACGACACAAAGATAAACACAAGTATTTATATTACAAGCCAGGGGCCACGAGGACCCGAATACATAAGTCATCAAGCAAATATTATCTGAGTACATACATAGTTAGACAAGTTTGCCTTAAGAAGTCTGAGCAAAACAACGAAGCTAGATCGAAAGGCTTTGCCTCCCGCCTTGGACCTCCGGACTACTCATGGTCGTCGGTGCGACGCCTCCGATTCAACCGTACACCAATCATACACACAAAAGTGTACAATCAAGACCAGGGACTCACAGGAAGATATCACAACACAACTCTAAACACAAATAAAAGTCATACACGCTTAATATTACAAGCCAGGGGCCTCGATGGCTCGAATACATAAGCTCAATCATAAATGAGTCAACAGAAGCAACAATATCTGAGTACAAACATAAAGTTAGACAAGTTTTCATAAGATGGCTAGCACAAACAGGGATACAAATCGAAGAGGCGCAGGCCTCCTGCCTGGGATCCTCCTAAACTACTCCTGGTCGTAAGCGGTCTGCACGTAGTAGTAGGCACCGTCGGAGTAGTGGTAGTCGTCGTCGGTGGCGGCAGCTGACTCCTGGGACCCACCATCTAATTGCAACAATCGAGTATAGGGGGAAAGGGGTAGCAAAGGAACCGTGAGTACTCATCCAAAGTACTCACAAGACTTACATCAGAACTATACTAAGTATGCATCAATATCAATAAAGGGGGGTGGTATCAGTGGACTAAACTGCAGAATACCAGAATAAGATGGGGACAAGCTAGTCCTATCGAAGACTACGCTTCTGGCAGCCTCCATCTTGAAGGAGTAGAAGAGAGTAGCTAGTAGGTTAACAAGTAGCATCGTATAGCATAATCTTACCCGACGATCCTCTCCTTGTAGCCCTGTGGGAGAGCGATCACCGGGTTGTATCTGGAACTTATCTGGGTGTGTTTTATTAAATATCCGGTTTTAGTTGTAAGAGGTCGGAATACAACTCCAAGCATCCTGTTACCTGGACACGACTATTCGAATAGATTAGCTTCCTACAGGGGTGCACCACATTGCGCAACACGCTCGATCGCTCTGGCCGGACACACTTTCCTGGGTCATGCCCGGCCTTAGAAGATCAACACGTTGCAACCCTACTTAGGCTCAACATAGAGGCCAACACATCGGTCTACATCCTAAGCACACGATCTTGGGGCCATCGCCCTTTGCACTCCTGCATGTTGCGTGGGCGGCCAGGAGCAGACCTAGCCCCCTTATACAAGCGAAGGCGTTCCAGTCCAACCCGGCGCGCGCCGCTCTGTCACTGACATCTGGAGAGCTTCGGTTGATACATACGATGCCGAGTGCCCATATCTGTCCCCGCGTGGTGGTTATTGCATATAGGTCAAAAAGACCAACTCAGATCAAATATCCAAAACTTGTTAGCCGTGTTATTATGAAATAACCATGGACAACGACCAGGGACCAGGCCCACCTCTCTCCTAGGTGTCTCAACCTGCCCAGTCGCTTCGCCACAAAGATCCACTCAGAGGATCGTCGAGAAACATGTCCTTTCAGCCCCCTGTCTGTGAATCACTCGGGGGTACTCTACGAGCCGACCTGACTTCAGTCACAACCTGAATCATGTATAATATGTATATGTATATACCCGTGATCATCACCCGACGTGCTCACGGCCCGATAGTATAGCATGATAGACGGACAAGAGTGTAGGGCCATGATGACCCACAAGTATAGGGGATCAATCGCAGTCCTTTTGATAAGTAAGAGTGTCGAACCCAACGAGGAGCAGAAGGAAATGACAAGTGGTTTTCAGCAAGATATTTTCTACAAGCACTGAAATAGCGGTAACAGGTATTTTGATAGCAAGATATATAATATGTAACGGACAAGTAACGGTAGCGGTAAATAAAGTGCAACAAGGTAGCCCAATCCTCTTGTGGCAAAGGACAGGCCAAAACGGTCTTGATGTGGCACGGACTAGCAAGATGCTAATTCGTGCGTGTAGATGACCCGATCTTTCACGGCGATACTCGATCAACACCTCGTCTCCCTGTTCCTCCTCGTAACCTCCAAGAACAATTTTCACCTGTGTACAAAAATACACAAACAAAAATAATGACCCCCTCGGATCAGCACGTAGGTGTCGATGTGATGATCAACCCTCCGCTGCTAGTAAATTTCCACGATGAAAAAATCACAGATAATACACAAGATATGGTCACCCGTAACTCGGACGTTTTTCTGTATATCTCATACTCGGAATAAAACTCAAAACTAATCTCCCTTACATCCTTCGTAGCCTGGCTTTTATATGCCAGCGTGTGCAACTCCCCTAATCTACCAACTTGGACGCCAAGACTCTCACGTCTCCAACTAATGAGTAAAAAAAACAAAGTCTAACAAAAAAATGAACTCACGTACAATCTAGCCAGCTAGCCGGCTGACACAAACCAAAAATAAGAATCGTAACCAATTTGCATTAGGATTTTCTACCTATCACAACAACTTGACATGGAGGTGTACGAAAATTAGGTTCCACGGAAGCTAGCACCGGTTCCATCTTAGTCTCATGTATTCTCTTGCAATGTGGCTGAACAAAGTTTCTTACCATCTTCTCTGTACGTGTCTTTCCTTTGCTCCTTTCTGTTATCAAACATACTTGTACAGTTTTAGACTACATGTGTACACGACCGTACACTGACCTTTCAAACATACCTCCTGAATTCAATAAGCATGTCGTACAACTGGTCTTTGATTGGCCCATTAAAGAACTGATTCTTGGTCCGCATAATTGACGCACCTGACCATCATTTCCTCAATGAAATCGCGCCGCATGCATGGCATTATTTTTCACAACCTTTCATGATTTAACTCCTTAATTGACTCAGCTTTAGTAGCATCAACAATCGACGGTGTCACGCCCGTATCATCCTCCCTCCCTTCAAACGAAACCGTCCTCGGTTTCGAGTCTATTTTCGGTGCCATCAATTTGTCGAGCGCTTGCAATTCTGTTCTTACTATAGAATCTGGCATTGGCTTCAGTACGTGCTTCCTTCCATCATGCAGGAACGTGTATGTGTTGGATCTTCCAGCATGAATTGCATCATGATCAAATTGCATGGTCTTTCCAATAACAACTGACACGCATCCATGGGCACAACATCACAGTCCACTATATCAATATAATCTCCAACTGTGAACTTCACACGCACCTTATGCGTGATCTTTAATTTTCCGGAATTGTATAGCCACTCCACGTGGTGCGGTTGCGGATGCCGCCGCATGGACAAACCCAATGCATGCACAACATCTTTACTAATGGCGTTTGTAAAGCTGCCGCCATCAATTATCATTTTGCATGCATGATCCTTGATCATGCATTGTGTTTTAAAAACACTCCAACGTTGGCCTTTTGCATCACCGTCTTGTACCTTCTGTACCAAAAGATTCAACCCCTCTATCGGTGCATTGACTTCTTCCTTTCTTTCTTCTTGTTGCTCTCTTCTTTTTAGCAAACGGTTTTCCAGTCTGCGCTGAACACATCTGTTGGCATGGGAATAAAACAGATTTGTTGGCCCTTCCATGATACAGTGTAACTATTTTTCTTTGAATTCCGAACAGCCCCGACGCGCGTGCACCATGGGTTCCCGAGTACCAGATGACACGACACCATGGGCACTAGACAAACGTGAAAAAAATTCCGCACAACAATATTTTCCCAAATAAAAAATTACTAAAATCCGATGCGTAATTTTGATTTCACCTTTGAACCACTTCGGTGTATATGGTCTTTCAAGAGGCGCCATATTCAGCCCCAATTTTTCCACTACCTCGATGCTCGCCATATTGACCATAGAACCTTCATCAATTGTGAAATTGACACGCCGCTCCTTCACCATGCAACGAGTGTGAAAAAGAACAACCTCGCCGATGCCTTCCTCCTCCATCAATATGTTCCTGCTCAACATGTTGATGCTTGCCTCCGTAGAAGATATAGCAAACTGAATCGCCGTGACTAACCTTAGCTCTGAATATCACTTGAGGTGGCACGGACTAGCAAGATGCTAATTCGTGTGTGTAGATGGCCCGATCTTTCACGGCCATACTCAATCAACACCTCGTCCCCCTGTTTCTCCTCGTAACCTCCAAGAACAATTTTCACCTGTGTACAAAAATACACAAACGAAAATAATGACCCCCTCAGATCAGCACGTAGGCGTCGATGTGATGATCAACCCTCCACTGCTAGTAAATTTCCATGATGGAAAATCATAGATAATACACAAGATATGGTCACCCGTAACTCGGACGTTTTTCTGTATATCTCATACTTGGAATAAAACTCAAAAGTGATCTCCCTTACATCCGCCGTAGCCTGGCTTTTATATGCTAGCGTGTGCAACTCCCCTAATCTACCAACTTGGATGCCAAGACTCTCACGTCTCCAACTAATGAGTAGAAAAAACAAAGTCTAACAAGAAAATAAACTCACGTACAATGCTAGCCAGCTAGCCGGCTGACACAAACCAAAAATAAGGATCGTAAAATTTGTATTAGGATTTTCTACCTATCACAACAACTTGACGTGAAGGTGTACAAAAGTTAGGCTCCACGGAAGCTAGCACCGGTTCCATCTTAGTCTCCTGTATTCTCTTTCAATGTGGCTGAACAAAGTTTCTTACCATCTTTTCTGTGCGTGACTTTCCTTTGCTCCTTTCTGTTATCAAACATGCTCGTACAGTTTTAGACTCCATGTGTACACGACCATACACTGACCTTCCAAACATACCTCCTGAATTCAATAAGCGTGTCGTACAACTGGTCTTTGATTGGCCCATTAAAGAACTGATTCTTGGTCCGCATAATTGACGCACCTGACCATCATCTCCTCGATGAAATCGAGCCGCATGGATGGCATTATTTTTCACAACCTTTTCATGATCTAACTCCTTAACTGGCTTAGCTTTAGTAGCATCAACAATCGACGGTGTCACGCCCATATCAGGTCTCTTATATTAAGCAAAGCATTCTTGAGGGTACACGGGAAGTTCATCTAGTCACTTTCATCATGTTGGTTTGATTCATGTTCGCTACTTTGATAATTTGATATGTGGATGGACCGGTGCTTGGGTGTTGTTGTTACTTGCACAAACCTCCCACTTATGGTTAACCCCCTTGCAAGCATCCGCAACTACAAGAAAAGTATTAAGATAAAATCTAACCATAACATTAAACATTTGGATCCAAACCGGTCCCTTACGAAGTAGCGCATAAACTAGGGTTTAAGCTTCTGTCACTCTAGCAACCCATCATCTAATAACTATTCCACGAAGCATTCCCTTAGGCCCAAATATGATGAAGTGCCATGTAGTCGACATTCACATGACACCACTAAGGGAATCACAACATACATATCATAAAAATATCGAACACATATCAAGTTCACATGATTACTTGCAACATGACTTCTCCCGTGACCTCAAGAACAAAAGTAACTACTCACAAATGATATTTATGCTCAAAATCAGAGGGGTATTAAATAGCACAATGGACCTGAACATATAATCTTCCACCAAATAAACCATATAGTAATCAGGTACAAGATGTAATCAACACTGCTAGTCACCCACATGTACCAATCTGAGGTTCCGGTACAAAGGTTGAACACGAGAGATGAACTAGGGTTTGAGAGGAGATGGTGCTGTTGAAGTTGTTGATGGAGATTGGCCTCCCAAAGATGAGAGGGTTGTTGGTGATGACGATGGCTTCTATTTCCCCCTCCTGGAGGGAAGTTCCCCCGACGGAATCGCTCCACCGGAGGGCAAAAGTGCTCCTACCCAAGTTCCGCCTCGAGACAGCGGCGCTCCATCCCGAAAGTCCTCCCCTTATTTATTCTAGGTCAAAATGAACTATATACCAGAAGATGGGCACCGGAGGTGGGCTGGGCTGAGCACAACCCACCAGGGCGCGCCTGGGGGGCCTGGCACGCCCTGGTGTCTTGTGCTTACCAGGTGGCCCCCTCCGGTAGTTATTTGCTCTAGTGTTTTTTTATATATTCCAAAATAATTCTCCGTAAATTTTCAGCTCATTTGGGGATGTGGAAAATAGGTAACTCTGATGTAGCTTTTTCAGGTCCAGAATTCCAGCTGCCGACATTCTCCCTCTTTGTGTAAACCTTGCATATTATGAGAGAAAAGGCATTAGAATTACTCCATAAAGCATTATTATGCATAAAAACATTATAAATAACAGTAGGAAATCATGGTGCAAAAAGGACGTATCAACTCCCCCAAGCTTAGACCTGGCTTTTGCTCAAGCGAAAAACCAATATTGAGAAACATGCCCACATGCTTAGAGAGAGAGAGGCGTCGATAAAAACAAAATACGTTCATAGTAGCATCATGCTTATTATCATAGCAATAGCAATCTTAATCATAAAGCTTTATCATACAACTTTTATCATATAACTTCTCGTGAACAAGTAACAATTCATCACAACATTGAAGTATAAAGCATAAACTCTATCAAAAACCAACAAACTATATTCTCAGTCAACTTTGCAACTAAAATTCATCATCTTTTCAGGAAGGGTCACGTATCGAAGCATTTTGGCAAGTCCACATACTCAACCATCATTTAAGCTTCTATGGTTGCTAACACTCACAGGATACCCATGAGCAAAAAGTTTCAACCGGACACATAAAAAGATAGGGGCTTATAGTTTTGCCTCCCAACGTATTCACCTCAAGGGTGATGTCAACAATAATAACTCATGCTCACTCATATCCAACTGGATATATGTGCCTAGATCTTTCCTCACCACATGATGCTTGCAAAAAAGAGAAAATAAAAAGGAATAGGGAAGAATACTTTGACTCTTGCATAAAAGTAAATACATAAAAGTAAAAGATAGGCCCTTCACAGAGGGAAGCAGAGGTTGCCATGTGCTCTTTGTTTGTATGCCAAATCCCTTAATGCAAAAGAAGATCACGTTATATTGCCCCTTATGATAGCAACCTTTATTATGCAGTCCATCGCTTTTATTACTTTGCCATCACAAGTTCGTACAACACTTAATTTTATCTTACACCAAATGATCCAACACATTTAGAAGCAAATTTTATTGCCTTATTGCACCGATGAGAACTTACTTGAAGGATCTTACTCAATTCATAGGTAGGTATGGTGGAATCTCGAAATAATATTTTGGGTTTAAGGGTTTCTGGATGCACAAGTAGTACCTCTACTTAGTGCAGAGTTCTTGGCTAGCAAAGATATTGAGAAAGCACCACATGTTGAAGGATCTATAACAATATAACTTCTATGTGAATATGAACAAACATAAATCATTACGTTGTCTTCCTTGTCCAACGTCACAATTTTTACGTATAATATTTAATGGGGGATCACAATCATAAAAGATGTCCAAGATAGTATATTTGCACGTGAATCTTCTCTTCCCTTATTAATTCTTTCATGAGTTGCATCATTGACCAATGCTATGTTTGTCAATCTCCAACAAATTTTACCACCTATACTTTTCCTTATGTGATGTCATTACTTACCATAAGATTAGTATATGATCTTTTTCATTTATTTCTTTTTATTTGAATGCAACAAGAAAGTAAAGAAGCAAAAACTCAAACTAAACTTTATTATATATCCCACACACGATTACATAGATAGATAGATCACTAAGCAAGCACTCGAAAGGAGATCATTGCTAAACTTTATTCAGCTAAATCATAGGATAACTAAAGATCGAAATAAGATAGATGAAGGCAAACAAAGTGGTGGTGATACGATACCGGGGCATTTTCCCCAAGCTTGGCACAGGCCAAGGGGAGTGCCCCTACCATGAACTCAAGTCTCCTTTGGTGGGGAAGATGATGATGGTGGTGGTGATGTAGCAGTCATGTTCTTCTCCAGCTTGCGTCGGAGGCTGAAATTATCCTCCTTAAGATCCTCATTCTCTAGCTCAAGCCTTAATATCTTTTTGCATAATATTGCCTTGCTATCATGCAGAAAATGAGGAGGGATAGATTGGGTTTTAGATTTTTTGGGGAGGCTTGACTTCTTGAGCTCCCCATGTGTATCTCCAGGTTGAGGTAGTGGAACTTCATCTTCATCTGAGGATGCATCCTCCATCTCCTCCGGATCAGTGTCCTCCTCCTCATCCAAGAACCAAGAATATGGGAAGGTTTTCTTAAAGACATTTGGATCGAGAGGTTGGTAAGAAACAGGGCTCTCTCCCTCTGAATCTTGAGACTACATATTATCAGATCTATCAGAAAACAGCCAGAATGAAGAACAGAAGATTTCTCCGTGATACAGTGGTAAATACGTGCGGGGTGTATATAAAGATTTTTTATCTTAGAAACAAGCAAATGAGAGGAAAACAAAGTTGGGGAGGTTCGCGAGGTGGGCACAACCCACCTGGGCGCGCCAGGCAAGGCAGGCGCGCCCTGGTGTCTTGTGCCCTCCTCGGTCGCCTTCCTAGTTATTTCTTATTTTCCTATTTTTTAGTAATATTCCAAAACTAACAAAAAATATCTTTGCGGATTTTTTGGAGTCCGTTTACTTACCGTATCATGTACCTCCTCTTTTTCAGGATTTTGGGGTGTTCTGGAAGGTTTCTTTTATGTGTTCCTCCGGTGTCATGGTTTGAATAATATTGCTTTCAACATTAATAGGCGTACCTGAGATATAGTGCTTAATTCTTTGCCCATTGACTACCTTTGGATTAGTACCTTCGGCATTATTAATTTTGATTGCTCCAGAATGATAAACCTCTTCTATAATATAAGGTCCTTCCCATTTAGAGAGAGTTTTCCTGCAAAGAATCTGAAACTGTATAAAAGAACATATTCACCGACTTTGAATTCCTGCTTTTGGATCCTTTTGTGATGCCATCTTTAAAATTTTTCTTTAAACAATTTGGCATTTTCATAAGCTTGGGTTTTCCACTCATCTAGTGAGCTAATATCAAATAACCTCTTTTCACCGGAAAGTTTGAAATCATAGTTGAGTTCTTTAATTGCCCAATATGCTTTATGTTCTAAGTCAAGAGGCAAATGACAAGCTTTTCCATAAACCATTTTATAGGGAGACATACCCATAGGATTTTTATATGATGTTCTGTAGGCCCAAAGTGCACCATCCAATTTCTTAGACCAATTCTTTCGGGACCTATTAACAGTTTTTTGTAGTATTAGTTTTATTTCTCTATTGGTAAGTTCAACTTGGCCACTAGATTGAGGATGATAGGGCGATGCAATTCTATGGTTGGCATCATATTTAGCAAGCATTTTACGGAAAGCACCATGAATAAAGTGTGAACCACCATCAGACATTAAATATCTAGTGACTCCAAATCTTGGAAAAATAACCTATTTAAGCATTTTAATGGAGGTGTTATGATCAACACTACTAGTTGGAATAGCTTCTACCCACTTACTAACATAATCAACAACAACCAAAATATGTGTATACCCATTAGAGGAAGGAAAAGGTCCCATATAATCAAAACCCAAACATTTAATGGTTCAACACCAAGTGAATAATTCATAGGCATTTCTTGATGCTTACCGATATTACCAATTCTTTGGCATTCATCACAAGATAAAACAAATTACAGGCATCCTTGAAGAGAGTAGGCCAATAAAAACCAAATTGCAATACCTTGTGAGCAGTTCTATCTCCCGCATGATGCCTTCCATAAGCTTCAGAGTGACATTTTCGTAGGATTTGTTCCTGTTCATGCTCAGGTACACAACCTCTAATAATACCATCTACTCCTTCTTAATAAAGATGTCGGTAATCCCAAAAGTAATGTCTTAAACCATAGAATAATTTTTTATTTTGTTGATACATAAAACTAGGTGTTATATATTTAGCAACAATGTAAACTAGGTGGTATATATTTAGCAACAATGTAATTAGTATAGTCAGCATACCAAGGAGTATTTTGAGAAAAATTTATTACAGCTAGTTGTTCATCAGGAAAACTATCATCAATATGTAGTGGGTCATCAATAATGTTCTCTAACCTAGATAATTTATCAGCTATGGGGTTCTCAACTCCTTTCCTATCACTAATATGTAAATCAAATTCTTATAGCAAAAGAACCCGCCTAATGAGTCTAGGTTTAGCATCTTTATTTTCCATAAGATATTTAATAGCAGCATGATCAGTGTGAACAATAACTTTGGAATCAACAATATAAGATCTGAATTTTTCACAAGCAAACACAACTGCTAAAAATTCTTTTTCAGTAGCAGTATAATTTCTTTGGGCACTGTCTAGAGTTTTGCTAGCATAATGAATAACATTTAATTTCTTATCAACTCTGTCCTAGAACAACACCAACAACATAATCACTAGCATCACACATAATTTCAAAAGGCAAGTTCCAATCAGGTGGTTGAACAATAGGTGCAGAAGTTAAGGCTTTCTTAAGTGTTTCAAAGGCTTCTCCACAATCATCATAAAAATACAAATGGAACATCCTTTGGTAAAAGATTAGTAAGAGGCCTAGAAATTTTATAGAAGTCTTTTATAAACCTCCTATGGAAACCAACATGACCAAGGAAACTACGAATACCTTTAATATCTTTAGGACATGGCATTTTCTCAATTGCATCCACTTTAGCTTTATCCACTTCAATACCTCATTCAGAAATTTTGTGCCCCAAGACAATACCTCCATTAACCATAAAGTGGCACCTCTCCAATTAAAGATAAGATTAGTTTGCTCACATCTCTGCAAAACTCGATCAAGGTTGCTTAAGCAATCATCAAAAGAAGTTCCATAAACAGAAAAATCATCCATGAAAATCTCAACAATCTTTTCCTAAAAATCAGAGAATATAGCAGTCATACATCTTTGAAAGTAGCAGGTGCGTTGCATAAACCAAAAGGCATACTTCTATAAGCATAAGTTCCAAAAGGGCAAGTAAAGGTGGTTTTCTCTTGATCAGGTTGTGAAACAGGAATTTGAGAAAAACCAGAATATCCATAAAAAAGTGTTTGTGTGCTTAGATAATCTTTCTAGCATTTGATCAATAAAAGGCAGAGGGTAGTGATCTTTTCTAGTTGCTTTATTTAATTTTCTAAAATCAATTACCATTCTATAACTAGTAACAATTCTTTGTGGAATAAGTTCATTTTTATCATTAGGAACAATAGTAATACCTCCCTTTTTAGGGACACAATGAACGAGACTTACCCATCTACTATCAGCTATGGGATAGATTATACCTGCTTCTAGAAGCTTTAATATTTCAATTCTTACCACTTCCTTCATCTTAGGATCAACAACGGGTTTAGCATCATGTTCCATATTAATCTTTTGCCGACAGAGAGTGGGACTAATGCCCTTAAGATCATCAAGAGTATATCCAATAGCAGCATGGTGCTTCTTTAGAATTTTCAATAATCTTTCTTCTTCATGCTCTGAAAGGTTAGCACTAATAATAACATGATATATCTTTTTCTCATCAAGATAAGCATATTTCAAAGTGTTAGGCAATTGTTTTAATTCAAACACAGGATCACCTTTAGGTGGAGGAGGACCTCCTAGAGTTTCAATAGGCAAATTGTGTTTGAGCAGAGGTCATTATTCAAAGAATTTTTTATCTATATCATTTCTTTCATGCATATGCATATCATTTTCATGGGCTAGCAAATATTGTTCTAGTGGATCAGTAGGAGACACAACAATAGAAGCAAGACCAATTATTTCATCCTTACGAGGTAATTCTTTCTTATGAGGTTGTCTACTAAACTTGGAGAAATTAAACTCATGAGACTCATCACCAAAGCTAACACCGACAATTTATTTCTCACAATCTATTTTAGCATTAGCGGTGTTCAAGAAAGGTCTACCAAAGATAATGGGACAAAGGTCATCTTGTGGGGTACCAAGAACTAGAAAATCAGTAGGGTATTTTATTTTTCCACACAAGACTTCAACATCTCTAACAATCCCAAGTGGTGTGATGGTGTCTCTATTATCAAGTTTAATAGAAACTCTATGTCTTCCATTTCAGCGGGTGCTATGTCATTCATAATTTCTTGGTATAAGGTAAAAGGAATAGCACTCACGTTAGCACCTAAGTCACATAAACCATGATAACAATTATCTCCTATTTTAATTGAGACAACATGCATGGCAACAACAGGTCTATGATTATCTTTATCATCAGATTTTGCAATTCTAGCAGCTTCATCACAGAAGTAAATAACATGCCCATATATAGTTTCTACCAGGAGATCTTTAACCATAGTACTAGGTTACACTTTAATTCGCTCAGAAGGTTTAGGTGCTTTAATATTACTTTTGTGAACCACAGTTGATACCTTAGCATGTTCCTTTATCTTAACATGGAAATGTGGTTTTTCAATATAAGCAGTAGGCACAACTGGATCAACATTGTAAATAATAGTTTCATCTTTGGATATTACCGGTTCTTTAATTCCTTCTTTAATAGGTGGGTGATATTTAAACCACTTCTCCTTAGGGAGATCAACATGAGTAGCAAAAGGTTCACAAAAAGAGGCTACTATCTCAGAGTCAATTCTATATTTAGTGCTAAACTTGTGAAAAACATCGGTATTCATAAAAGATTTAACACAATCAAACTCAAGCTTAATACCCGACTCTTTACCTTCGTCGAGTTCTCAATCTTCAGAGTTGCGTTTAATTCCTTCTAAAAGATCCCACCTAAATTCAATAGTCTTCTTCATAAAAGAGCTAGTACAAGAAGTATCGAGCATGAATTGATCATCACGAGAAAGCCGAGCATAAAAATTCTGAATAATAATTTCTCTAGAGAGCTCATGGTTGGGGAATTAACTTAACATTGACTTAAGCCTCCCCCAAGCTAGAGCGATACTTTTGTCTTCACCAGGCCAAAAATTATATATATAAGTTCAATCACGATGAACTAGATGCATATGATATTTTTTTTGGGTGAAATTCCAATTTCAATCGATTCTAGTTCCAAGATCCAATATCATCGCATAGACTATACCATGTCAATGATTTTCCCTTCAATGATAAAGGGAAAACCTTCTTCATATCTTCATCTCTGGGCAAACCTACAAGCTTAAATAATCCACAAATTTCATCCACATAGATCAAGTGCATATCAGGATGTTTGGTTCCATCTCCTGCATAAGGATTAGCTAGCAGTTGTTCTATCATACCCGAAGGAATTTCATAACTAATATTTTCAGTAGGTGCAGTAGGTTGAGGGGAACTAGTTGTGCTTCTGGTCGAGGTGAAGATACCCCAAACAAACCCATCAAAGGATGGTTTTCCATAGTAACAAGTGACAATAAATTTCAGCATGTAGTATAAATTTTTCCTTACCAATTTCCACTTACCAAGAGCGCTTCACTCTCCGGCAATGGCGCCAGAAAAGAGTCTTGATGACCCACAAGTATAGGGGATCAATCGTAGTCCTTTTGATAAGTAAGAGTGTAGAACCCAACAAGGAGCAGAAGGAAATGACAAGTGGTTTTCAGCAAGGTATTTTCTGCAAGCACTGAAATAGTCGGTAACATGTAGTTTGATAGCAAGATAATTTGTAACGGACAAGTAATGGTAATGGTAAATAAAGTGCAGAAAGGTAGCCCAATACTTTTTTGGCAAAGGACATGCCAAAACAGTCTCTTATATTAAGCAAAGCATTCTTGATAATACACGAGAATTTCATCTAGTTACTTTCATCACGTTGATTTGATTCATGTTCGCTACTTTAATAATTTGATATGTGGGAGGACCGGTGCTTGGGTGCTGTTCTTACTTGAAAAAACATCCCACTTATGATTAACCCCCTCGCAAGGATCCACAACTACGATAAAAGTATTAAGATAAAATCTAACCATAGCATTAAACATTTGGATCCAAATCGGTCCCTTACGAAGTAGCGCTTAAACTAGGGTTTAAGCTTCTGTCACTCTAGCAACCCATCATCTAATAACTACTCCACAATGCATTCCCTTAGGCCCAAATATGGTGAAGTGCCATGTAGTCGGCGTTTCACATGACACCACTAAGGGAATCACAATATACATATCATCAAAATATCAAACACATATCAAGTTCACATGATTACTTACAACATGACTTCTCCCATGACCTGAAGAACAAAGGTAACTAGTCACAAATGATATTCATGCTCAAGATCAGGGGGGGGGGGTATTAAATAGCATAATGGATCTGAACATATAATATTCCACCAAATAAACCATATAGTAATCAACTACAAGATGTAATCAACATTACTAGTCACCCACAGGTACCAATCGGAGGTTCTGGTACAAAGGCTGAACACAAGATATGAACTAGGGTTTGAGAGGAGCTGGTGCTGTTGAAGATGTTGATGGAGATTGGCATCCTAAAGATGAGAGGGTTGTTGGTGATGATGATGGTTTCGATTTCCCCCTCTGGGAGGGATGTTCCCCCGGCGGAATCGCTTCGCCGAAGGGCAAAAGTGCTCCTGCCCAAGTTCCGCGTCGAGACGGCGGCGCTCGATCTTGAAAGTCCTTGCCTTATTTTTTTCTAGGTAAAAATGACCTATATACACATAGAAAACAGAATCTGTCAAAAACAGAACAGTCTGTAGTTATCTGTATCAAACGTATACTTCTGGAACTCCAAAAATCCTACCAAATTAGGAAGTCCTAAGAAATTCGTGTACCAATCCATATAAAAAAGAATCAGATCAAGATCACGTTTATGTGAATTAATAAAACTAATTTACTGGGTGCAAAAGTTTCTGATTTTCAGCAGGATCAACACAACTATCACCAAAAGCCATCCTAAAGGTCTTACTTGGCACTTTATTGAAATAAAAGCTATAAAACATGATTACTACAGTAGCATAATCATGTGGACACACAAAAACAGTAAGGGTAAATATTGGGTTGTCTCCCAACTAGCGCTTTTCTTTAATGCCTTTCTAGCTAGGCATGATGATGGCAATGATGCTCAAAAGATAAGAATTGAAACATAACGGGAGCATCATGAAGCATACGACTAGCACATTTAAGTCTAACCCACTTCCTATGCATAGGGACTTTGTGAGCAAACAACTTATGGGAACAACAATCAACTAGCATAGGAATTGAAAACAAGCATAGCTTCAAGGTTTTCAACACATAGAGAGGAAACTTGATATTATTGCAATTCCTACAAGCATATGTTCCTCCCTCATAATAATTTTCAGTAGCATCATGAATGAATTCAACAATAAACCAGCACCTAAAGCATTCTTTTCATGATCTACAAGCGTAGAAATTTTATTACTCTCCACATAAGCAAAATTCTTCTCATTCGGAATAGTGGGAGTAGCATAAGAGACTTGAACACTAAAAATTGTTTCCACATTAAAAGCGTAATGTTCAGAAAAAGGGTAATCATAATCATGACAAGTTTTATAAATATAATCATCACTATGTTTTATAGCATAAGTTTCATCACAATAATCATCATAAGTAGCAACTTCGTTCTCATCATAATCGATTGAAACCTCTTCCAAGATAGTGGAATCATCACTAAATAAAGTTGACACTCTTCCAAATCCACTTTCATATTCATCACAATAAGATTCAACATCATCCAAAATAGTGGGATAACTACTTCCTAAAGTTGACACTCTTCCAAACCCACTTTCATCAATATAATCATCATAGGTAAGAGGTATGCTATCATCATAACAACTTTGCATATCAAAACTTGGGATGCTAAAAATATCATCTTCATTAAACATAGCATCCCCAAGCTTGGGCCTTTTCATGATCTACAAGCTTGGACAAACATTAATTTCAGCAAATATATTCTCAAATATGTCATCCTCATCAAACATAGCCGCCCCAAGCTTGGGCCTTTTCATATCATAAGCATAATCACTCTCACCATTAATAGTATGGATAGCACCAATAGTATAGCAATTATCATCATCAAAATGAGTAGTAGGAGCAACATCATTCGAGAGAGATACCTTTTTACCTTTGTTGCTCCTTCTTTTCCTTTTCACATTATGTGTGGGTTCAACCTTCTTCTTTGAGCTCCTTATAGATGAGATTGGTTGAATAGAAAGCTCCTCCTCGTTTCCTGATTCATCATAAGAAATAATAGGAGGATATTGGGAAGTCTCTTCCCTTTCATTAGTATTCTCATCATCTTCTATTTGCTTTCTTTTCTTTATGTAATTGGCAATATAAGGATTTTCAATGCAGTTCACCGCACAATACATATAAATCTTCTCTAGATTAAAATCAAGAAATCTATCAAGATTAAATTTTGGAATACCCTCAGTTATACGTTTCATTTCTTCATACTCCAAAAGAAGACTAAGCTCTTTATGATGCTCAAGGGTAATCAAGTTATCACAATTTTTGGACATGATTCGATCATGAAACAATTTGCATTGGAGATTTAAATGACCACGTTCATTGCAAAGTTCACAAGGAGCACGAAAAATATTGAATCTTTCAGCACAATCATCAAGACTTTCTTGCAAACTTTTAGTTTCTAAATACTTATGCCTCTTGCAATATCTATCTTCTCTATTTAGTGTATCTATGCAAACCCAATTCACTCCACAAAAATCGACATGCTTATAGGAGACATTTTCATCATAACTAGTGCAATCATCATTAGTACTATGGATATTCAAAGAGTTCATACTAACAACATTGCAATCATGCCCATCATTCAAAGATTTAGTATTAACCATTCTATAGATTTCTTCTTCTAGCACTTGAGCACAATTTTCCTTTTCATCAAACTCACGAAAGATATTAAAAAGATGAAGCGTATGAGACAAACTTAACTCCATTTTTTTAGTTTTCTTTTATAGACTAAACTAGTGATAAAACAAGAAACAAGAAGATTCGATTGCAAGATCTAAAGATATACCTTCAAGCACTCATCTCCCCGACAATGACGCCAGAAAAGATCTTGATGTCTACTACACAACCTTCTTCTGGTAGACGTTGTTGGGCCTCCAAGTGCAGGGGTTTGTAGGACAGTAGAAAATTTCCCTCAAGTGGATGACCTAAGGTTTATCAATCCGTGGGAGGCATAGGATGAAGATGGTCTCTCTCAAACAACCCTGCAACTAAATAACAAAGAGTCTCTTGTGTCCCCAACACACCCAATACAATGGTAAATTTTATAGGTGCACTAGTTCGGCGAAGAGATGGTGATACAAGTGCAATATGGATGGTAGATATAGGTTTTTGTAATCTGAAATTATAAAAACAGCAAGGTAACTAATGATAAAAGTGAGCGTAAACGGTATTGCAATGGTAGGAAACAAGGCCTAAGGTTCATACTTTCACTAGTGCAAGTTCTCTCAACAATAATAACATAAATAGATCATATAACAATCCCTCAACATGCAACAAAGAATCACTCCAAAGCCACTAATAGCAGAGAACAAACGAAGAGATTATGGTAGGGTACGAAACCACCTCAAAGTTATCCTTTCTGTTCTATCTATTCAAGAGTCCGTAGTAAAATAACATGAAGCTATTCTTTCCGTTCAATCTATCATAGAGTTCATACTAGAATAACACCTTAAGACACAAATCAACCAAAACCCTAATGTCACCTAGATACTCCATTGTCACCTCAAGTATCCGTGGGCATGATTATACGATATGCATCACACAATCTCAGATTCATCTATTCAACCAACACAAAGTACTTCAAAGAGTGCCCCAAAGTTTCTACCGGAGAGTCAAGACGAAAACATGTGCCAACCCCTATGCATAGGTTCATGGGCGGAACCCGCAACTTGATCACCAAAACATACATCAAGTGGATCACGTGAATATCCCATTGTCACCACAGATAAGCACGGCAAGACATACATCGAGTGTTCTCAAATCCTTAAAGACTCAATCCAATAAGATAAATTCAAGAGGAAAACTCAATTCATCACAAGGGAGTAGAGGGGGAGAAACATTATAAGATCCAACTATAGTATCAAAGCTCGTGATACATCAAGATCGTGCCATAGAGAGAACACGAGAGAGAGAGAGAGAGAGAGATCAAACACATAACTACTGGTACATACCCTCAGCCTCGAGGGTGAACTACTCCCTCCTCGTCATGGAGAGCGCCGGGATGATGAAGATGGCCACCGGTGATGGATTCCCCCTCTGGCAGGGTGCCGGAACGGGCTCCCGGGAGGTTTTTGGTGGCTACAGAGGCTTGCGGTGGCTGAACTCCCGATCTATCTTCGTCTTCAATGTTTTTAGGGTACGTGGACTTATATAGGCAAAAGAAGTCGGTCGGGGGAGCCTCGAGGGGCCCAGGAGACAGGGGGCACGCCCAGGGGGGTGGGCCCGCCCTCCTATCTCCTGGCTTGAACTCCAAATCTCCCGGATCATATCCTTTCCAAAAATCACGCTCCCAAAGGTTTCATTCTGTTTGGACTCTGTATGATATTCCTTTTCTTCGAAATACTGAAACATGCAATAAAACAACAATATGGTCTGGGCCTCCGGTTAATAGGTTAGTCCCAAAAGTAATATAAAAGTGTATAATAAAGCCCGTAATCATTCAAAACAAATAATAAAATAGCATGAATGCTTCATAAATTATAGATACGTTGGAGACGTATCAGCGGCGGGCCGGGCGGGGCTACCGACAAGACGTGGCCCGCAGTGGCCGTGGGTGCGGTGCGCGCGACCGGAGCGAGTGCGGGGCGGTGGCCGGGCGTGGAAATAGGGAGGAGGAGACGGGGGGTGTTCCTCACGTGCATTTGAAGAGAGGGGGCGGCGTGGCTCCTTGACGCGACTTGAGGAGGAGGGCGAGGAGGGCGGCGCCGGCGAGGGCGTACGACGGTGGGGTGAGGCGAGGGGCGCTCGATCCAGGTCCAGAATTA
>NC_041393.1:436178481-436180384 GCF_002162155.2 Triticum dicoccoides | reverse complement strand
TCCTTTTCTTTTCTTTTTTCTTTTATTATTTTTCTTTTTCTGTTTTCGCTTACTTTTCAATTTAATTTAGTTTGGTAAAATATAGGAATAGTACCTTGATTGGTATAATTAATTCTGCCACTGCCACAAATAAATTTGGCACCTTAAGTAAAATAGTTAGCGTTTGTTTAGTATTATTTTAAAAGCATTTAAATAATTCTTTAGCCCCTATTTTAATTATTTTGTTCATCAAAATTTGTTATAAAAATGTGGTTTCTTTACCATAATCATTTATGATTTATTTGCTACATTTTAAACAACTTAGATTTGACATTTGAAAACTTTTATTGTTTAACTTTATTTCAAATTTGAATTTTGCATAGATTTGAATCAACGTGGGACTTAGCAATAGTAAAAGTGGTGACATAGCATCATTGGCAGGGGATTACTATAGCTTAATTATCCGGGCATTACAGTCAGTCCACGTAGTATGCTCCACTCGGGTAACCTGCATCTGCGGCGCTGTCATCTGTTGCAGCAGCCATGTCGAAAGAAAAGGGGAAGCAAAGAAACCGTGAGTACTCATCCAAAGTACTCGCAAGACTTACATCAAATCTAAATAACATATGCATCGGTTTCAATAGCAGAGGTAGTATTTGTGTACTAAACTACATAAAGCTAGAATAAGGGGGGAGAAGCCTATCCTATCGAAGACTACATCTTCTGGCAGCCACCATCTTGAAGAAGTAGAAGAGAGTAGTTAGTATAGAACATGTCTCATCGTATAACAATAATCCTACCCGGAGATCCTCTCCCCGTCACCCTGTGAGAGAGCGATTATCGGGTTGTATCTGTCACTTATATGGGTGTGTTTTTTCAAGTATCTGGTTTTAGTTGTAAGAGGTTGAAATATAACTCCAAGTCGTCCTGTTACCGTGGACGGCTATTCGAATAGATTACTTCCCTGCAGGGGTGCGCCACATTACCCGATACGCTCAATCACCTCTGGCTGGACACACTTTCCTGGGTAATGTTTGACCTCGAAAGGTCAACACATCATAGTCCTACCTAGGCTCCCCAGAGAGGTCATCACGCTGGTCTACATCCTAAGTGCTCAGGGGTCTTGGGTCCATCGCCCTTTGCACTCCTGCACGTTGTGTGAGTGGCCGGGGACCAGAACTAGCTACCTCTTTGTGCAAAGAAGGTGCTTACACGGACCACCCCAACACTCAACCCACATCTCTGAACTATGACATCTGAAAAGCTTTCGGGAGAAATCGTATGACGCTGAGTGCCCATAACTCATCCTGCGTGGTGGTTAGTGCGAAAACACATGCGACCAGCTCAGATCAAATATCTAATCTCGCTAAGTGTGTTATTTGAAGTAACCGCGAACACCAACCAGGGACCAGGCCCACCTCTCTCATAGGTTTCTCAACCTGCCCTATTGTTCTGCCACAAAGAATCACTCAGGGGGCCGTCGGGAACCCATGCCCACCACTACCTGGTTGGAACCACCTGTCCCTTCACCTTCCACATCTGAACAATATCATAAGTATAATAGTAGTATATAGTATATCCGTGAGCACCACCCGAAGGGATCACGGCCCGATAGCATGGCAGATGGACAAGAATGTAGGGCCAGTGATGGTATACTAGCAAACCTGTACTAAGCATATAGGATAATAGGTAAGTATCAATAGTAGTAGCAAGGACAGGCTATGCAACAGTATAGGATCAATGGTAAGGCAGTAACAGTAACATTACTCTAATGCAAGCAGTAGAGAGAGATAATAGGCGGTATCATAATGATCAAGGGGTTTTTTCTTGCCTGGAAGCTCTGCCGAGATGGAAGGGTCCTTGACGTCGTAGTCGTACTAGGGGGTCACTGGCTGTCTCGGGGTCTACCGAAAGAAGAGAGAAG
>NC_041393.1:436170871-436178254 GCF_002162155.2 Triticum dicoccoides | reverse complement strand
AATAGTTGAGCAAACAAATGCGGCACAATGCATGTCTAGGCATTTTAAAAGAAGAGGGAAAACAAATGCGGCACAATACAATGCTCCAAGTGATTTTTGATATTTTGGTCCCGAGGGGGGAATGTCGATGTTCGCTATATTAGAGGGGTGTGTCAGGCATGCGGATAGCGTAAATGGATTCGTTATATTTTTCTGAGAAACATTCATATATAAATTATTTTAATCTGAGTTACGGTTTATTTTATATGAATTTTCAAAGTTTTAAATGATTTTCTAATTTCCTAGAATTAATTTAATTCAATTTATTTTAATATTAAATTGCCATGGGTACATGATGTCTGCTAGAACTACGTCGGTATTTCCCCATAGAGGAAGGGATGATGCAGTATAGAGACGATAGGTATTTCCCTCAGTGATGAGCCCAAGGTTATTGAACCAGTAGGAGAACCTCCTCACACCACGTAAACAACACCTGCACACAAATAACAAATACTTGCAACCAGACGTGTTAAAGGGGTTGTCAATCCCTTTCGGGTACGACACCTCAAGATAGGCAAATAACGTGAGGTAAAAGTGGTAGTGTCGGATGTTGGGTTCCGGCAGACCCTTAAGGTTCGAACTCTGGGGTGCGCACAAAGATCTCTCCCCTACCGATCTACGTCCGATCGCCTTGTGAGATCTAAGCTGAAAACGATGAACAACACAAGGGACACGAGATTTATACTGGTACGGGCCACCGTTGTGGTGTAATACCCTACTCTAGTGTGTGGTGTGGTGGATTGCCTCAGGGGCTGATGATGAACAGTACAAGGGAAGAACAGCCTCGCGAGAGGTGTTCTTGAACTGATGCGATGAACTGCTTGGGTGAGTTCGATCGCCTCTCTCTCCCTCTGCTAGGGCTCTATCAGATGCTCTGCTCCGCGGTGGGTAGCTCTCTTTTATAGAGGCCCTGGGCCTCTCCCCAAATATTGAGCGGGAAGGGCGCCAACAACGGCCATTTCGAAGGGGAACATCTAGTACAAGTTATCCTGACTAAAGTTGGTCTTCGGCTGCCAAAAGCACTGGCGATGACGCCGTCTTGGGCTCCACAATGACCTCCATCCTGCCGCTCCGCTGGTCTTGGTCTCGTTGCATTGAAATGGCAACCTT
This sequence comes from Triticum dicoccoides, assembly GCF_002162155.2. Lineage (NCBI taxonomy): Eukaryota > Viridiplantae > Streptophyta > Magnoliopsida > Poales > Poaceae > Triticum > Triticum dicoccoides. The sequence continues at coordinate 436,177,105 of NC_041393.1, read as the reverse complement.
TGCCTGATGCCTCGGTACTCCACGTCCGTGCTTGCCCCATTTGCACTAAAGAGGAAACAAGGACACTGCATAGGCCGACGCCCGCCTGGCCTCGATCGTCCTGGCTTGCGTCACGAGCACCACGCGAGGTACCCTGCCTTGATCTCTCCGCCTCCTCGCGAGCCTGCTTGGCGAGGCCGTCCCTGAGGAAGCCCTGCGTCGTCCGTCCCGCGAGGCTTGGCCCCTCGCGAGGGTCTTGAGTCTTGTGCTGATGAAGACGGGCCGTATTGGGCCACCACTTGAGCCATGCCGCAGGCCACAGGCAGGCAAGTCTGGGGACCCCCGTTCCTAGAACGCCGACAGTAGCCCCCGGGCCCAAGGCACGCTCAGACTTGGCTTAGCGGAGAAGCGAAGGGGCAAGTGCGGAGCGCCGCGGGCCCCATCAGCCTACGGCCTTGGGCACCGCGTGGCGGTTGATTGGACGTGGGCGTCTTCGCTTCCCCATGCTGCCTCGCCAACCGCTTGACTTGACAAGTCCCTGCATGCGAAAACGGGTCATGATTACCTGTGAACATGGAGGCCGACGGTTGGCTTCCTTCTGGTTATAAATGCAGGAGGGCGCATGCCTCTGCTATGCATCTCTCTCCTCGCCTCCTTATTTCTCCCCATCCCAGCTACTCGCCATTCCCCATGGCACCGCCGAAGAGGTTCTCGGCCGCAGAGAAGGGAAAGGCTCGTCGGGAAGGGACTGACTCTCCCCCGGCCAAGCGCGGCAGAGGCCGTCCATGCAAGCATCCTGTGGCTCCCGTAGTGGCTTCCCGCGGTCGTGGAGGAGATGCCCCGCGCGGCGATGGGCGTCAAATTGTTGAGTGGAAGCGCACCGTGACTGCGCGGCCTCCCAGGCCGCGCAGCCACTCGGCGGAGGTGCTGCCGGAGTTCATCGTGTGGCCGGCGGACCCGACCAGCACCTGGCTCCGGCTCCCCCGCTTCTTTGTAGGTGAACTTCCGACTGGCGCTCTGGGCGGCCTCTGGCTTCAAGCGGACGGTTGCTGCAGCAGGGCCTCCTGGGCTTCACTGGAGGTCTCCACCGCCGGGAATGTGGCCCTGACCCACGGCTGGCAAACATTTGCCCGCGAGCGTGGCCTGAGCCAGTGGTGCACCCTTCAGTTCAAGTTCGATGGCGATGCCACCCTCTACATGAGGGTGTTTGGAGAAGACGATCACCGCGCTAGGTGCTGCCCCGAAGACGATGACCGTGGCCGGGTACCCAGCCCCGGCGATGATCTGGATGACGGTGATGGCAGGCGCGCGGTCGACGGTGCTAGTGGTTCGCCAAGCTTCGGCGGCTCCCCTTCGGACAACAGCTCCTCCAGCGGTGGCCGCGACCAGCCTCCGCGCTGTCGCGCCCACCTTGAGGGAGGTAGCGGGTCAGCCCACCGCCGCGCCTCAGTGAAGCGCGAGGAGGAGTCTGATTGAGCTCTGGAGGTAGTATGATCCCTCACGGCGAGTTGGTGCCATGCAAGTCGTGTCTATTTTGTCTTTCTCCCTTCCCTGCGCAAAGAGAAAGTAGTGTAGGGCCTCGTGGGGGCGTGTGGGACTGTTGCTGTTAATTATCAGGCTGTTTTCGCCATTTTTGTGCTGTGTTTTTGTGCCGCATGCCCGCGTGCAGGAATTACTTAGCTCGGGAGGACTTGCTGCAGTCTTCGCTTCCTGAGGCTGAGGCCCCGCCGCGCGCTTCATGTCCTACAGGGATTAGTCAGGAGTGGTAACTTCCGGTCTCGGTCGCGGAGGCGACCGACTCAGGTCTTGTGTTCGTGTCACGATGCCCGTGGGCACGGACTGGGAGGGTGCTCCCGTAGTGGACTTGGATAGGAAAGCTTCAAACGACTGGGGCAGAAAACACTCGCGAGGGTGCCCGCGTAGTCCCCTCGTGAGACCTGCGCGAGAGAAAGCGAGGCAAGTGGGCGAAAAAGACAAAGAGTCATAAGCTGAGGACGGCAACAACTCCAATAAAACTTCAAATTGGAACGAACAAGCCAACTGCAGAAAGCAAATGAAAAAGCCGCATCCGGCACCTAATCTAGTCTTCGACGTCTTCTCACCAGCACGGAGCTAAGTGCTGCCACTGGGCGTGGGCGGGAGCCTCCGAGGCCCGAGGGCGGCTCTCCGGAGACTCCGGGGCGTGTACAGCCCCAACTCATTATTACATGAGAGTGTCACGGGCGGCGAGCTTCACAGGCATTGGCCTTCTTCACAGGCTCCGGGCCTTTCTCAGGAAAACGAGCTTCACAGGCGTTGGCCTTCTTCACAGGCACCGGGCCTTTCTTGGTTCATCTAGCTTCACAGGCGCCGGGCCTTCTTTACAGGCTCTGGGCCTTTCTTCAAGGATAGAAGTTCCGGAGATGCTGGATGTTCCACGCGTTCGGGATGGGCACCCCCTCCTGAGTCTCGAAGCATGCAGTGCCGGGCCTAGAGACATGAACAACCTTGAACGGGCCCTCCCACATGGGCGAGAGCTTGTGCAGCCCCTCCCTAGAGAGCACCAGCCTGAGCACGAGGTCACCTACCTCGAGGGTTATGGGGCGGATGCTGCGGTGGTACCGCCGCAGTGCTTGTTGGTATCTCGTAGCCCGAAGCGCAGCCTCCCGACGATGTTCCTCCCCAAGCACGAGGTCCACCTCCCGCATGGCATCCTGCTGTGCTTCGTCGAAAGCTAAGACCCGTGCGGAGCGATGCCTGACCTCGTGAGGAAGGACCGCCTCAGCACCGTAGACGAGGAAGAACGTTGTTTCGCCGGTCGACTTGGTAGCAGTAGTACGGATGGACCATAGCACAGACTGAAGCTTGTCGTGCCAGCCTTTGCCGCAGGCCTCCAGCTTCTTCTTGAAGGTTCGGGTCTTGAGGCCCTTCAGGACCTCCGCGTTGGCGCGCTCAGCTTTGCTATTGCTCCGAAGGTGTGCCACCGAAGCGTAGCATATCTGCGTTCCAAGGTTAGCACAATATGTTTTGAAGAGATTGCTGGTGAACTACGAACCATTGTCGGTGATGATGCGATTGGGTACCCCAAACCGGCTCACGAGGCCCCTGATGAACTTGACTGCTGAGCCAGCCAGGATGGTGCGGACAGCTTCCACTTCGGCCCACTTAGTGAATTTGTCAATGGCGACGTAAAGGTAGCGATAGCCCCCTGGTGCCCGAGGAAATGGGCCAAGGATGTCAGGTCCCCAAACAGCGAACGACCACGAGAGGGGAATGGTCTAAAGGCCCTGAGCTGGCTGGTGAATCTGCTTGGCATGGAACTGACGGGCTTCACATGCCTTCACCAGCTTGATTGCGTCGTTGAGTGCTGTTGGCCAATAGAAACCGTTGCGGAATGCCTTGCCGACAAGTGTGTGCGAAGATGAGTGGTGCTCACAGTCTCCATCGTGAATGTCTGTCAGCAACTCTTTTCCCTGCTCCCTGGAGATGCAACATAGAGTAAGGTCGTTCGGCCGCTTTCGGTAGAGCTCTCCGTCTTGGATGTAGTAGGCCGTGGCCTGCCGCACCACGCGCTCCGCGTCCTCCTCCTTCTCCGGCGGGGTCCCTTGCATCAGGTAATCCTTGAACTCCATGGTCCAACATCCCTCCTGAGGCTCCAGTGCCAGGAGCAAGCGTGCCCCTGAGGTTGGGCCACAGGCCGGGGCTCCCGAGGCAGGCGGTTGAGGGAGCTCCTCCCTAGGCTGTGCTGTGCTTGATAGTGACGGCGCCGCCGAGGGTTTGAAGAGTCGCTCCTCGAAGACGCTAGGCTCCTGAGGCAGCTACCTGGACGCCCTCTTGGCGATGTCATCAGCCTCTTGATTGGTGCCGCGAGGCACGTGTTGCAGCTCCAGCCCTCAAAACTGTTTCTCCATCCTGCGGACCTCCGCGAGATACGCTTCCATGTGTTCTTCCTTCGGCTCATATACCTTGTTGGAGAAGTTGACGAGGAGTTGTGAATCGCCCTTGATGATGAGGCGCTTTACCCCCAAGGCAACTGTAGCTTTCAAGTCCGCTATCAGGCCCTCGTACTCTGCTATGTTGTTGGAGACCTTCTCTCCATGCTGGAAGCAGAGTTGCACAACATAGTAAAGCTTGTCTTGAGTGGGGGATATGAGCACTGTGCCAGCCCCCGCGCCCTGCCGCGAGAATGCTCCGTCAAAGTACATGACCCATCCGTCCGACGCTTCACTTCCCGGGGAAAGTGACCGGTCCTCGCCCGCTTTGAGCCCCGGTGCCTCTGCTCATTCAGCCACGAAATCTGCAAGCGCAGCTCCCTTGATGACTCTGGTCGTGCTGAATTCTAGCTGAAACACTTGCAGTTCGATGTTCCATTCAGCGACTCTTCCAGCTGAGTTGGGGCTCCTGAGTACCCTTTCCAAGGGGTATGCTGAGACGACCTTGATGGGGTGGCCTTGAAAGTAGTGCAGCAGCTTGCACGAAGCCACTAACAGTGCGAGGAGGAGCTTTTGGGGCATGGGGTACCACACCCTCGCGTCCCGTAGCACCGTGCTGACGAAGTATACAGGGTGCTCGACGAGGTTGAGGATGCTGGCGCTGCCCGCATCCTCCGGAGGTTGAGGCGCCTCCTGAGACGACGAAGCCCCTAGCGCTTGGTCACCTGGAGAAGCCTCCTCTGCTCTGAGGGTGCTCCCCTGCTGAGGCCGATCCTTTTCTGCTGCGGTTGTGGTCTTCGCGAGGCCTTCTTGGCCTTGCTCTGCTTCGGCCAGGACGGCGGCCGTGGTCTTGGTCCGACGCTCCTCTCTAACCGCCACCTGGGCTGCGCTGGCAGAATAGGGGGTGGCTGCAAGGTAAAGCACCAAGGGCTCCCGAGGGCGCAGAGCTACCATCACCGGTGGGCTGGTAAGGTACTTCTTAAGATCTTGGAATGCCTTGTCGGCCTCTTCAGTCCACTCGAACGGGCCCTTCTTCTTCATCAGCTTGAAGAAAGGCAGTGCCCGCCCCCCCAGCTTGGAGATGAAGCATCCTAGCGTGGTTACGCGCCCGGTGAGCTTCTGCATTTCTCGGAGGGTCTTCAGCGGACTCATGTCTTCAACTGCTTTGACCTTCTCTAGGTTAGCCTCGATGCCCCTGTGGGATACTAGGAAGCCCAAGAGCTTGCCCGAAGGGACTCCAAATACGCACTTCTCCGGATTGAGCCGTAGATCTACTTCACAGAGGCTCGTGAAGGTTTCTTCCAGGTCCTGTATTAGGGTTTTCGCCTCCCGAGACTTCACCACAATATCATCGATGTAAGCTTCAGCGTTTCCCTCGAGCTGCCGGCCCAAGGCGATGTGCATCAGTCGCTGAAAGGTCGCTCCCGCGTTGCGCAGCCCAAACGGCATGCAGGTATAGTACTACACTCCGCACGGGGTCAGGAAGGCCGTTTTCTCCACGTCTGCTACCGCCATCTTGACCCGGTGATAGCCCAAGAAGGCATCCATGAAGCACAATAGGTCACACTCAGCGTTAGAGTTGACGATCTGGTCGATGCGAGGGAGCGGAAATGGATCCTCGGGCATGCCTTATTGAGGTTGGTGAAGTCGACACACATGCGTTCCTTTCCTCCCTTTTTTGGCACGACAACTGGGTTGGCCAGCCAATCAGGATAGCGGACCCCGCGAATGACTCCTGCTGCCTCTAACTTGCGGGTTTCTTGGACGATGAAGGCCTGCTTTTCAGTGGACTACCACCTTGCCTTCTGCTTCACGGGGCGCACGTTGGGGCACACGTTGAGATGATGTTCAATCACATTTCTTGGGACTCTTGCCAGCTGATCAGGTTCCCACGCAAACACCTTCTTGTTTGTGCGCAGGAACTTCACAAGGCCTCCTCCTTTTCAGGCTCGAGGTTGGCGCCTATGGTGAAGGTGGCGCCAGTGGATCCATCCTCGTTGACCGGTACCTGCTTGGTCTCCTCCTTGTCTTGGCTGAATAGCTGCTTCTTCTTAGCCGGCGCAACCCCCTTGGGCTCAAGGACATCTGCACTGGCGGGCTGTGCCACCGCGACCGTCTTGAAAGCAAGCTTGAGCACCTCCAGCGCATCCCTTGTGTCTCCGGACATGGTGAGGACGCCTGTGCTCCCAGGCATCTTCACGAGGTTGTACGCCGAGTGAGTCGCTGCCATGAACTGGGCCAAGGCTGGGTAGCCGAAGATGAGCGCGCCCGAACATGCGGAGTTGGAGGGGTGATCATCCAAGCTGAAGGTCAAATCGGCCTTGGGTGCCACCAAGCCCGGGGG
>NC_041393.1:436091741-436170470 GCF_002162155.2 Triticum dicoccoides | reverse complement strand
TCTGGCAGACGAACGGCTTGACGTGGCGGCTCGAAGGTGGTGCCTGCGATCCGCCCAGGATGGCCGCGACGACTGGGGGTGCCGGCGCGGCATGATGGGCGAGGAAGAGGTTGCACAACTCCTCCCAGGAGGCCACAGAAGCCGCTGGCAGGTGGAGCAGCCACATGCGCGGGACGCCGATGAGGGCCATGGGCAGCCAGTTCACCATGACCCTGTCGTCGCCTCCGGCCTTGAGGATGGCTTCTTCATATGCTAGCAGGAAGGCCAGCGGGTCGGCCGCGCCGTCGTAGCGTGGCGGCATGTCCGGCTTGAACTTGCGCGACCACTGCACCTGTCGCAAGGCGGAGGCCAGGGCTCGGAGCCCCCTGGTCTCCGTGCCGGCGTTGACAGTTGGAGTGGGCGGTGCATTGGCCGCCATGAGGGCAGAGCGTGGTGTTGATGGGGAACGGGTCGACGGAAGGGAGAGCTCCGGCACACCCCTATCTGGCGCGCCAAATGTCGGATGTTGGGTTCCGACAGACCCTTAAGGTTCGAACTCTGGGGTGTGCACGAAGATCTCTCCCCTACCAATCTACGTCCGATTGTCTTCTGAGATCTAAGCTGAAAATGATGAAAAACACAAGGGACACGAGATTTATACTAGTTTGGGCCACCGTTGTGGTGTAATACCCTACTCTAGTGTGTGGTGTGGTGGATTGCCTCAGGGGCTGATGATGAACAGTACAAGGGAAGAACAGCCTCGTGAGAGGTGTTCTTGAACTGATGCGATGAACTGCTTGGGTGAGTTCGATCGCCTCTCTCTCTCCCTCTGCTAGGGCTCTATCAGATGCTCTGCTCCGCAGTGGCTAGCTCTCTTTTATAGAGGCCCTGGGCCTCTCCCCAAATATTGAGCGGGAAGGGCGCCAACAACGACCATTTCAAAGGGGAACATCTAGTACAAGTTATCCTGACTAAAGTTGGTCCTCGGCTGCCAAAAGCACTAGCGATGACGCCGTCTTGTGCTCCATGGTGACCTCCATCCTACGCTCCGCTGGTCTTGGTCTCGTTGCACTGAAATGGCAACCTTTGCCTGATGGCTTGGTACTCCATGTCCGTGCTTGCCCCCTTTGCACCAAAGAGGAAGCAAGGACACTGCGCAGCTCGGCGCCCGCCTGGCCTCGGTCGCCATGGCTTGTGTCACGAGCACCTCGCGAGGTACCCTGCCTTGATCTCTCCGCCTCCTTGCGAGCCTGCCTGGTGAGGCCGTCCCTGAGGAAGCCTTGCATCGTCCGCCCCACGAGGCTTGGCCCCTTGGGAGGGTCTTGAGTCTTGTGCTGATGAAGATGGGCCGTACTGGGCCACCACTTGAGCCATGCCGCAGGCCACAGGCAGGCATGTCCGGGGACCCCCGTTTCCAGAACACCGACATGTAGATAGGATAAATAGATCACGGAACAAATAAATTGCAGCAAGGTATTTTTCTATTTTTGGTTTAATAGGTCTTAAAATAAATGCAAAGGAAAATAGATCGCAAAGGGAAATATGATGAAAAGAGACCCGGGGGCCGTAGGTTTCACTAGTGGCTTCTCTCGAGAAAAATAGCAAATGGTGGGAAAACAATTACTGTTGGGCAATTGATAGAACTTCAAATAATCATGACGATATCCAGGCAATGATCATTATATAGGCATCACATCCAAGATTAGTTGACCGACTCCTGCATTCATCTACTACTATTACTCCCCACATCGACCGCTATCCAACATGCATCTAGTGTATTAAGTTCATGGAGAAACGGAGTATTGCAATAAGAACGATGACATGATGTACACGAGATCCGTTTAGCTATTTATGTAGATATAGACCCCATCTTGTTATCCTTGGTAGCAACGATACATATGTGTCGGTTCCCCTTCTGTCACTGGGATCAAGCACCATAAGATCCAACCCACTACAAAGCACCTCTTCCCATTGCAAGATAAATAGATCAAGTTAGCCAAACAAAACTATCGGTGTACAAAAGTAGGGGCTCTCCTTTTGACCCCTTTACTTGTGCACGGGCAGTCGGAGCCACGCGCCATGGCCGCACATAGCAGGGCAAAGGAGGGAAGCCGGAGAGAAGCCGAAGGCACAAGGCAAACAAGGCAACACCAAGGCCACAAAGTGCAGACGGCCGAAGCAGGCTTCCCCGGCAAGGCCCTTGCCGGGGTAGCTCGCCCACACCAGCGGAGCGAGCCACCCTCGAGCCCATGATCTCCAACTCCAACGACCATGTTGTGCCAGGGCTCGGGAGGCACCTCCATGGTGGCATGTAGATCTTTGTGAAGACAAAGAATACTCAAGATCAGATAAGGATTGGAGGGCAACAATCCTCGTCAAGATTCTTACCGAGGAAAACCCATAAGACCCCCGGCAAGACCCTTGTCGGGGACGACAGCGCGCCACGGCAAGACCCTTGCTGAAGGCGAAAGCGGGGCCGCTGCCAGGCACGCACCAACCAGATCCCCACCACCGTTCACATGCAGCTGCCAGCCCAACCAGCTGGGCAGGCACCTGCGTGGTAGCATGCAGCTTCGAGGCCAACTCAGCACACACCTACGTGGCGGCATGCAGATCTTCGTGGAGGCTCCACCACGGCGCCATCTCAGCTGCTTGCATGCCTACATGGCATCGCATGCATCGCTGGCCAGGGCGCGTGTCGAAGCAAGGAGGAGCGGTGACGGACGGGACGGGCCTCGCCCCCATCCCCGATAAAGAGAAGGGAGACCTAAGCACACATTAAATGCGTCTTGTCCTGTAATACGAGCGATAAGCTCACAACACTGTAGGCCTTTCCACCTCCTGTGTGCCGCTGTGGCAACCCCTTTCACCTATAAAAGGAGGCCCATGTCATACAGGAAAAGGATTCGGCTCTTTCAAACGATGCAGCACCCATAGCTAGTTCGAGAGCTCAAGAACACTCAATACATCCACCAAGCAGGACTAGGGTTTTACGCATCCTCGCGGCCCAAACCTGGGTAAACGATGCTGATTACTAATCCTGCTCTTCTCACAACCCCACGCCTCGCAACCTTAGTAGGGATTCTTGTGATCCCATAGGTGTCGTTTCGCACTGACATCTTTGGCGCGCCAGGCAGGGGGCGCAATTGTGAGAATCTGGTCTAGTAGTTGGCCTGGCAGTTCTTCATCGCCACGACTCCCGCGGAGAAGGCGGCCAAGAGAGCGGCGCTGCCTGCCGGCGCAAAGGTTGCCAGGGCGGCTATGAGAGAGCTAAGTCACACCAAACTTTAAATTTTCCCCTTAATATAAGGTTATCGTCCTCGGAGATTCTGCCTATGTATGGAAAACCTGTACGCAGAGGGGCGCTCCTGCGATTGGCAACACTCTTGTTCTGTTTCGAGCCTGCTCAACAGTTCAAGCGGCCGCGACGAGAGCGGCAGGGTAGCCTTCCGCCATCAGCAACGCTCTTGACTCTGACTCGAGTCAAGCTCGACAGATGGAGCGGTCGTGTTAAGGGCGGTAAGGTGGTTCGCCCGGCAGCAAGCGCACCCGGCAGGCTAATGGGGATCTGTCCTCAAGACGCTGCCCTGGGTTTACGTGCCGGCAAGCCTACCTAGTTAACATAGGGTGGACATACAAAGGTAAATCGAACAGGAAAATAACATGCATAATGTCAGGAGTACTGCAGAGTTATATTACAGAAATTGCCGCCGCGGTTCTAGCTAAAGATAGCAATTGTCTTGGTCATTAACCTGCAGCGGCGATAAGGAATGGGGTGCCTAGTCCCGGCGCTGGCCCTCCAACCTCTTGATTTTGTCGATGCAGCTGAGGATGGGCTTGATACGCTCATTGAGCGCCATGATGTCAGCATCCTCTGGCAAGCTCTTCGGCGCAGCTTCAAAGTCGAGGTCAGGATGCCAGTGCGCTATCTTGGCAAGCACCCTGGTCATGACACCCCGGTAGAGCATCCGGGACTCCTCGGCTAGGGAGGCCGCCCGGTCAGAGTGAAGCCGCTCCAGGGCGCCGACGACCCTTTCAAAGTATAGGGTTAGGTTGGCGTTGGGGCTGAGGCTCGTCTCCGGGGCGTACCTCATGTCCGGCATCCCCATGATGCCCAGCTGCGTGGCGGCCGAGTCTACAATGGCGGCAAGGCGTTCGAGCCAACGCTTCTCGCCCGCCACGTGGTCGTTGAGGTTGGCGGTCTTGTTTATCCGCAGCTACTTCTCGGTCTCCAGGTCCTTGGCCAGGATCCCCTCTCGGGCTTTGGCCTCCGACAACATCTTCTCGAGATCCCCCAGCTTTAGCTTGAGGTCTCTGATGGAGTTGTTGGCATCGGAGAGTTCTCCGGCCTTGCTAACGACCGCGCCCTGCGCCTCCACCAGGGCGCCGTTGAGTGTGTCCTTATCCTTGGACAACTTCAAAATTTGCTCCTCCAGCTCCTTCACCTTGCTGGCGTGAACCAGAGCCTGGGCATCGAGTGCCTCCTGATGCCCTTGCTCCAGCTCTTGGGTCTGCTGTACGACGAGCTTGCCCACCTCTTCATCCTTGCCGTGGAGCGTGGCGGCAAGCTTCTCCTCGCGCTCGGCAAGATCCTCCTCCTGGGAGTTCAGTGCGGCCTCGCGCTGGGTCTGGACGGCTTCGGCTTCGGCGGCCAAGTTCTTCGCCGTCTCTTGGGCCTTCTCGACGTCGACCAGCTTCATGGTGAGCTCCACGTCATGCTTGGCCAGCTCGCCTTGGGCGGCCTTCAGCTCGTCTTGAGCCTGGCAGAACCAGTCCTGCGCCTCGGTGACGCGCCCCTCGAAGTCCGCCTCCGCCTTCTCCACCACCGCCGTCCTGGACTTAGCCTTGCCAAACGAGCGTGGTGGAGCGCCTGGAGCTTCCGGAAGCTGGCGCCCATGGCTTGGAGCAGCCGCTCCTCCTGGGAGCCGTCACCACCAACGCCCGGCTCATCGACGACCTCGAGCCCGGCAGTGGCAAGCACCTCCTCGTTGAACACCTCTCCCTCAAGGGGAGCCCTGATGCTTGACGCGCCTAGGAGGTGGACGAAGAGGTCATTGCTCACCCTCAGGTACCTGCCAGAGCCGGAGGCAGCGGAGGAGGAGGGAAGGTCATCAAACACCACCTCCTTGGCAGCGGCCTTGCCGGCTTCCCCGGCAGGCGCCTTGCCGGGTTCCTTGGCAGCGTCCTCAACAGCGCCCTTGGCGCTCTCCTCGGCAGCAATCTTCTCGGCCTGCGCCGCGGCATCCTCGGTGACGTCCTTAATGACGGTGTCGACATCCTCTGCATCCATCGAGGGGAAGTCTAGATGCCAAGGACGAGACAGGGCGGGGCCAAGATAAAAAACTAGTAAGAAAAAGAAGAAAGAAAGAATGCAAGCGGAAATGGGAGGCGAGTGGCTTACCCGTGCCGGACCGAGAGGCGGAAGTCCCTTCTCCGCCAAGGTTTGGCGTCGAGGCAAAGCCACCGGCGCCGGTGTTCTCCTCCTCCTCTGTGTGCATGGCCTCGGTGCTTGGTGCCCTTGCCGGGGACGCCCCTCGGGGCGGCATGGTCGATGGGGGCGGCACGTTGGGAGAAGCCCTCTGCGGTTCCCCTTGATGCTGCTCCCCTCCTACATCCACGGCATGGTCAGAACCAAAGTATCACGCATGGCGCACATTGACGAAGGATGGACTCACGCTGGGGGCTGGGATGGGGGCTGCTGTCCGGGCTGCTCAACACCACCAGTGGCGTGCTAGAGGTGCCTGCCGGGGGCTGGCCACTCGTCAAAATCCTGGCCCTCTTCGCCCTCTCGGCCAGCGTCTCCATGTCCCTGCAAGATAAAGATAATTCAGAATGGGCGGCACCATTGGAGGAACAAGGGAAAAAAAGAGAGCAGGGGGAAAGCAGAGCTTACTCTTCCTCCTCCTCCTCCTCTCCTACTTTCCTCTTCCTTTCCGGGCTGAGGGGTCCGAAATCAAACGCGATCCCCGTGCCAATGTCTGCCGGCGAAGGGGGAGGCGATGGCGTCCGAACGCGCTTGGACGACGAAGAAGTAGATACCTTCTTCTTCGACGCCACAACCTTCGCCACCTTCTTTGTCACCACCGCCCTCGTATGAAGCACAGGTGCCTCCTGGGCCTGTCGCAGCTGCGCGGCCCGGTCAGGGCAGACCGGCTCACCGGAGGTGGCCCACCGCAGGACTCGCCCTCTTTCAGCGATTGGAGGGTTGGCGGTCGCGGTCTTCTCCCCCTCGCCCTCCTCTTCCGGCGACTCGTCGACCACGTCCTTTACGAGGGGAGCCCCGACACCGGCGCTGCTGGCCTCCCCAGCAGCCCCCGCCCACTGGGCGAGCTCTTCTTCTTCCGCTTCTGCCGCAGCCTTGTCCTCCACGCCACCAGCGCTGCCGACCTCCTCGACGAGCTTTGCCTCCTCCTCGGCAAGCGTCACCTCCTCCACCCTGGTGGCGATGTAGTCCAGCTCCACCGGAGAGGTGTCCTGGATAAGCCGCGGCTCGGCGGTGACATACCCCTCGTGCAAGGTGTCGAAGAATTCCTGCACTTTGATCTCGTCCGGCTCGACCCAGCTCGGGTCAAGGCCGTGCGCGTTAAAGAGCGGCATCATGGCGATGATCTCGGACTGGCGAGAATTGTTGCACAGCGGGATCACTCCCGCCGGCAACTTGAAAACGGGCTCTTTGGCAACCTTGCCGGCCTTTGCTGCAGCCCTTGCAACCTTGCCGGACCGCTCAACCTCGCCGACGTCGCTGATCTCAAGTTGAAAAATCCGTTGGCAGAGATGGACATGCCTCAGCACCGTCAAGTTGTGGTCGAGGCCAGGGCGGAGCCTCATGATGTCAGCAGCATTCACGAAAAGCCAGGTCAGCCTCCCCTTGTCATGCAAAGGAGCAATTCGGCGGCGGATGAAGTCCGCCCCGATCATTTCGAGGGTGAGCCCGGCCTGGGTGAGCCGAAGGATCCTGGTAGTGGCGATCGTGAGCTTCGCGTCGTCGCATCGACGTCGCCCCAATCGCTTCCATGGACCGGCAGCTCCTCGCGAACCTCGCAGAATGCTGGCGGGTCCTTCTCCTCAATCCAGCACCACCGGCCCCGCCACACTTTCCACCTCTCCTTCGTGCCGCCATCCGGGTACGCCCCTTGGACCTCGGAATCTAGGCGACGTAGCCGGAGATGGCGCCCCCTTTTTGGATCCGAGGGGAGAAGTAATGGCGTAAGAGCACCGTGTTGGGGTGCACGCCGGCGAAGCCCTCGCAGAGGAGTGCAAAGAGAGCCATGCACGCCACGACATTCGAAGTGAAATCCAGAAGGTGGAAGCCGTAGGTGTGCATGATATCCTTGAAGAAATCAGAAAAGGGGGGACAGAGCCCGCATGAGAAGTAGTCGACGAAGAAGGGGTACCGATTTGGGGCGGCCCCGGCGCTGGCAGGAAAGACGTGCGTGGCTGGATGCCACGTCTTCTCTCCTCCCATCTTCACCCCCCACAAATCTTTGAAGAACTCCCGGAGCTCGGACACATCGACCATCGAGGGGAAGTAGGCGAACTGCGCCCGTCGCGCCACCAGCTTGCTCTCCGGCTGATCCGTTGCCCCGACGTCTTTAGCCACCCCCTTGCTTTTGGTGGATTTGGGCGCCATGGCGGTTGTGAGAGGCAAGAGAGCAGAGGATGGCGGAAGTGCAGCGACGATGGACGGAGACAGGGGGGCTCGAGGAGGAGGAAGAAAGGGGGCGACCATTCTAAGATTGGAGAAGGCGCAAGGAGGGGGGTAAAGTGAGCAGCGTACCCGCGGTTATTCCTTTTTACAGGGAAGGTGCGGGCCGCCTCCTTTCCCATTAACTGCGACATGACGCATGCGTGCGGGAACCGTCCCACACATGCCTCCCACGTCACGCACGCTCCTCCACGACGCGCGTTCAACGTGGGTCGTGGGGAAGCGCAGCGGACGGAACAGTTACCGCGGTAAAATCCGCCCCGCCTGGCCGTGCACCGTTCTGGGCCTGGCCCAACAACGTGTCGCGCTTATGTGTGGCCCAGGCCCGGGGGCTCCTGTCGGTGTACAAAAGTAGGGGCTCTCCTTTTGACCCCTTTACTTGTGCATGGGTAGTCGGAGCCACGCGCCATGGCCGCACATAACAGGGCAAAGGAGGGAAGCCGGAGAGAAGCCGAAGGTACAAGGCAAACAAGGCAACACCAAGGCCACAAAGTGCAGACGGGCGATGCAGGTTTCCCCGGCAAGGCCCTTGCCGGGGTAGCCTCTGCAGCCCCGGCAAGCCCCTTGCTGGGGCAGCTCGCCCACACCAGTGGAGCGAGCCACCCTTGAGCCCACGGTCTCCAACGCCAACGACCACGTTGGGCCAGGGCTCGGGAGGCACCAACATGGTGGCATGCAGATCTTTGTGAAGACAAAGAATACTCAACATCAGATAAGGATTGGAGGGCAACAATCCTCGTCAAGATTCTTATCGAGGAAAACCCACAAGACCCCCGGCAAGACCCTTGCCGGGGACGACAGCGCGCCACGGCAAGACCCTTGCCGGGCCACCCCGCAAGACCCTTGCCGAAGACGACAGCGGGGCCGCTGCCAGGCCCGCACCAACCAGATCCCCACTGCCGTTCACATGCAGCTGCCAGCCCAACCAGCTGGGTAGGCACCTGCGTGGCAGCATGCAGCTTCCAGGCCAACTCAGCACACACCTGCGTGGCGGCACGCAGATCTTCGTGGAGGCTCCACCACCGCGCCACCTCAGCTGCTTGCATGCCTACATGGAACCGCATGCATCACTGGCCAGGGCGCGGGTCGAAGCGAGGAGGAGCGGCAACGAACGGGACGGGCCTCACCCCCGTCCCCGATAAAGTGAAGGGACACCTAAGCCACACATTAAATGCATCTTGTCCTGTAATACGAGCGATAAGCTCACAGCACTGTAGGACTTTCCAAGTCCTGTGTGCCACTGTGGCAACCCCTTTCGCCTATAAAAGGAGGCCCATGGCATAGAGGAAAAGGATTCGGCTCTTTCGAATGACGCAACACCCATAGCTAGTTCGAGAGCTCAAGAACACTCAATACATCCACCAAGCAGGACTAGGGTTTTACGCATCCTCGCGGCCCGAACCTGGGTAAACGATCCTTGTGCTGATTACTAATCCTGCTCTTATCATAACCCCGCGCCCCGCAATCGTAGTAGGGATTCTTGTGATCTCATAGGTGTCGTTTCCCACCGACAAAAACCCAAATACCGGAGAAGAAATATGAGGCTATAAGCAATCATGCATATAAGAGATCAAAGAAGACTCAAATAACTTTATGGATAAAAACATAGATCTGATCATAAACTCAAAGTTCATCGAATCCCAACAAACATACCGCAAAAAGGCTTACATCATATGGATCTCCCAGAGACCATTGTATTGATAATCAAGAGAGAGAGAGGAAGCCATCTAGCTAGTAACTACGGACCCATAGGTCTACAAAGAACTACTCATGCATCATCGAAGAGGCACCAATGGAAGTGGTGAACCCCTCCGTGATGGTGTCTAGATTGGATCTGGTGGTTCTGGACTCTGCGACGGCTGGAATTGATTTTCGCCGACTCCCCTAGGGTTTCTGGAATATTGGGGTATTTATAGAGCAAAGATGCGGTTCAGGGGGCACCCGAGGTGGGCACAACCCACCAGGGCGCGCCTGGGTCTCTTGGCGCGCCCTGGTGTATGCTGCTCCCCTCGAGGCACCCCAGGTCCTTCCTTGGCCCACTAGATGTCTTCTGGCCCAAAAAATCCTGAAGAAGTTTCGTTGCGTTTGGACTCCGTTTGATATGGATTTCCTGCGATGTAAAAAACATGCAGAAAACAGTAGCTGGCACTAGGCACTTTATCAATAGGTTAGTACCAAAAAATTGATATAAAATGATTGCAAAACATCCAAGAATGATAATATAACAGCATGGAACAATCAAAAATTATAGATACGTTGGAGACGTATCAGCATCCCCAAGCTTAATTCCTGCTCGTCCTCAAATAGGTAAATGATAAAAACAGAATTTTTGATGTGGAATGCTGCCTAACATGTTCATCACATTTCCTTTCTTTATAGCATGGACATATGGACTTCTATATGATTCAAAGCAATAGTCTAGTTTTGACATGAAGACTTTAATACTCAAGCATACCAACAAGCAACCATGTCTTTCAAAATATCAACACTGAAGCAAGTTATCCCTAGCCCATTATGCTCAACCATTGATCCATTCATGAAACACACTCGAATATTAGCTACAACCAATGCTCAAATACGATCATAGTGCCCCTTAGTTGGTGCTTTATAAGAGAAGATGGAGACTCAAATTCAAAATAAAAATTGCAGGCCCTTCGCGGAGGGAAGTAGGGATTTGTAGAGGTGCCAGAGCTCAAAGCTTAAATTGAGAGATGAAAATATTTTTGAGAGGCATACTTTTCCCACCAACAAAAACGACTTAGAGATCTCAACACTTTCCATGCTAGATACATCATTGGTGGTTCCCAAACAGAAAATAAAGTTTATTCCTTTTTCCACCATTACTTTCAATTTCCATGGCTAAACGTCTACACGGGTGCCTTCCATACCAACACCTTCCAACGAATTTATTATTTGACAACATAAAGTAAATTCATTTTTTCATTTCGGGACTGGGCATCCCTAATACCTTTGACGCTCTCGTGCAATGACAAGTGAATAAACACTCAACGTGAGAATAACACATCTAGCATGGAAAATATTGGTCACCCTTCACTGCCTCGCGAGCGGTAGAGCACACAAAAGAGAAAATTATTTTGAAAATTAGAGATGGCACATGAAAATTTGCTTAGAACGGCATGAAAATACCGCATATAGGTAGGTATAGTGGACTCATAAGGCAAAACTGGTTTAAAGGGTTTTGGATGCACAAGTAGTGATCATACTTAGTGCAAAATGAAGGCTAGCAAAAGATTGAGAAGCAACCAACCAAAAAGCGAAAAATCTCGTACCCAAGCATTAAGCATAAGTAACACCGAATAATGCACCACAAGTAGGATATAAATTTCATTGCATAACTATTTACTTTCGTGCTTGCATAGGGAATCACAAACCTTAACATCAATATTCTTACTAAAGTACAATTACTCATCAACATGACAGACATATCATATCGTCATATCTTAAAACCATTACTAAGAATCAAGTTTATGATTCAATAAAGTTGGGATGGATATTAATCATCTTAAGATCTCCTTGATCATTGCTAGAAGTTTCACCTTCGTTTTTAGTGACTTGAGTAGTCTTACTAATTTTCACGGGAGTTTTAGCAGAAGCAAAAGCCGTTCCTAGATTAGAAAAAATTTCTTCTAGTTTAACAATCCTAGACGGGCTTTCTTCGATTCTTTCATGAATTATAGTTCCCTTTTCTTTTAGCAACTTAAAAACGTCTCCCACTTTTGAACCAACCTTAGTAGCATAACTTTGCATTTTTCTATCCAAGTTTTCAATATGTTCTACGGTAAGCATTTTCTATTCAATAGCATCTAGTCTTTCCCTAACATGCTCGAGAGTCAATATTGTTTCATTGATCACGAGTGGTGGTGAACCCACTAAATTTCCCAAAGCATTAAAAGCATAAAGAGAAGGACACATCAAAAAATTCCCACCCTAGTAATCATATCAAGGACGAATCTATACCAAGTGGTAATGCCCACATAAAAACAATGAAGAAGAACAAAGGTAGATTGCTTACAGATAGATCTATTATGAGCATTGCAAATCCTATACCAAACATCTTTTAAATTTTCTCCTCCCCTTTGTTTGAAGTTGAGAACCTCGTTCTTGGGGGGTGCATGCAATAGAAGAAGAGAAATCCATAACGAAAAAAGTAATAAACAAGATTGCACACGAAAAACTGATCTGACGAGAAAACGACAAACAAAAAAGAGGGCGAATAAAATGGCAATTTTTTGTGAAGTGGGGGAGAGAAAAACGAGAAGCAAATGGAAAATAGTGTAAATTGCGAGGAGATGAGATTTGTGATTAGGAACCTGGTTGATGTTGAAGATCCTCCCCGGCAACAACGCGAGAAATTCCTTTTGATGTCTGCTAGAACTACGTCGGTATTTCCCCAAAGAGGAAGGGATGATGCAGTATAGCGACAGTAGGTATTTCCCTCAGTGATGAGACCAAGGTTATTGAACTAGTAGGAGAACCTCCTCACACCACGTAAACAACACCTGGACACAAATAACAAAT
Organism: Triticum dicoccoides; assembly: GCF_002162155.2. Taxonomy (NCBI): domain Eukaryota; kingdom Viridiplantae; phylum Streptophyta; class Magnoliopsida; order Poales; family Poaceae; genus Triticum; species Triticum dicoccoides. The sequence goes on along the minus strand of NC_041393.1, from coordinate 436,158,247 downwards.
ACTCACAACCCGACGTGTTAAAGGGGTTGTCAATCCCTTTTGGGTACGACGCCTCAAGATAGGCAAATAACGCGAGGTAAAAGTGGTAGATAGGATAAATAGATCGCGGAACAAATAAATTGCAGCAAGGTATTTTTCTATTTTTGGTTTAATAGATCTGAAAATAAATGCAAAGGAAAATAGATCGCAAAGGTAAATATGATGAGAAGATACCCGGGGGCCGTAGGTTTCACTAGTGGCTTCTCTTGAGAAAAATAGAAAACAGTGGGAAAACAATTACTGTTGGGCAATTGATAGAACTTCAAATAATCATGACGATATCCAGGAAATGATCATTATATAGGCATCACGTCCAAGATTAGTAGAACGACTTCTGCCTGCATCTACTACTATTACTCCACACATCGACCGCTATCCAGCATGTAGTGTATTAAGTTCATGGAGAAACGGAGTAATGCAATAAGAACGATGACATGATGCAGGCGAGATCCGTTTATCTATTTATTTAGATATAAATTCTACCTCCTGAGCTTGCGTTGGTTTTCTCTTGAAGAGGAAAGGGTGATGCAACAAAGTAGCGTAATTATTTCCCTTAGTTTTGAGAACCAAGGTATCAATCCAGTAGGAGACGACGCACAAGTCACCGAATACCTGCACAAACAATCAACAACTTGCACACAATGCGGTAAAGGGGTTGTCAAGCCCTTCAGGGTCACTTGCAAAAGTGAGATATGATAGAGATAGATAAACGGTAAAGTAAATATTTTTGGTATTTTTGGTTTATAGATTGGAAAGTAAAGATTGCAAAATAGTAGATAAAAAACTAGCAAGATGTAAACGAGATTAAATAATATGGATAAGAGACCCGGAGGCCATAGGTTTCACTAGTGGCTTCTCTCGAGATAGCAAATATTACGGTGGGTGAACAAATTACTGCCGAGCAATTGATATAAAAGTGCATAGTTATGACAATATCTAAGGCAATGATCATGAACATAAGCATCACGTCTGTGTCAAGTAGACCGACTCCTGCCTGCATCTACTACTATTACTCCACACATCGACCGCTATCCAGCATGCATCTTGATGTCTACTATGCAACCTTCTTCTTGTAGACATTGTTGGGCCTCCAAGTGCAGAGGTTTGTAGGACAGTAGCAAATTTCCCTCAAGTGGATGACCTAAGGTTTATCAATCCATGGGAGGCGTAGGATGAAGATGGTCTCTCTCAAACAACCCTGCAACCAAATAACAAAGAGTCTCTTGTGTCCCCAACACACCCAATACAATGGTAAATTGTATAGGTGCACTAGTTCGGCGAAGAGATGGTGATACAAGTGCAATATGGATGGTAGATATAGGTTTTTGTAATCTGAAATTATAAAAACAGCAAGGTAACTAATGATAAAAGTGAGCACAAACGGTACTGCAATGCTAGGAAACAAGGCCTAGGGATCATACTTTCACTAGTGCAAGTTCTCTCAACAATAATAACATAATTGGATCATAACTATCCCTCAACATGCAACAAAGAGTCACTCCAAAGTCACTAATAGCGGAGAACAAACGAAGATATTATTGTAGGGTACGAAAACACCTCAAAGTTATCCTTTCTGATCGATCTATTCAAGAGTCCATAGTAAAATAACATGAAGCTATTCTTTCCGTTCGATCTATCCTAGAGTTCGTACTAGAATAACACCTTAAGACACAAATCAACCCAAACCCTAATGTCACCTAGATACTCCAATGTCACCTCAAGTATCCGTGGGTATGATTATACGATATGCATCACACAATCTCAGATTCATCTATTCAACCAACACAAAGTACTTCAAAGAGTGCCCCAAAGTTTCTACCGGATAGTCAAGACAAAAAACGTGTGCCGACCCTATGCATAAGTTCATTGAACCCTTAAGTTGATCACCAAAACATACATCAAGTAGATCACGTGAATATCCCATTGTCACCACAGATAAGCATGGCAAGACATACATCAAGTGTTCTCAAATCCTTAAAGACTCAATCTGACAAGACAACTTCAAGGGGAAAACTCAATTCATCACAAGAGAGTAGAGGAGGAGAAACATCATAATATCCAACTATAATAGCAAAGCTCGTGATACATCAAGATCATATCACCTCAAGAACACGAGAGAGAGAGAGAGAGCTCAAACACATAGCTATTGGTACATACCCTCAGCCTCGAGGGTGAACTACTCCCTCCTCGTCATGGAGAGTGCCGGGATGATGAAGATGGCCACCAATGAGGGATCCCCCCTTCGGCAGGGTGCCGGAACAGGGTCGCGATTGGTTTTTGGTGGCTACAAAGGCTTGTGGCGGCGGAACTCCCGTTCTATTGTGCTCCCCGATGTTTTTAGGGTATATGGATATATATAGGCGAAAGAAGTCGGTCAGGGGATCCACGAGGGGCCCACGAGGGTGGGGGGCGCGCCCAGGGGGTAGGGCACGCCTCCCTGCCTCGTGGCCACTGATGAAGTCATGTACCTAGGGTAGGGTCATGTACCTGACCCAGGTACCCTCCCCAAGGACATCTACAGAAGAGACCGTCTCCCAGTCGACCAAGAGAGATTCCACTCGACGGGCTAGAAGACACTCCACGAACTTGAAGACACTTGACCATGAAGACTCACTCGACCACCAGGAGTTTAGGATTTACTCTATATCCAAACGGTCTGTAATTAAGTAGTCTTTATGGTCATGATGATACTTCACGTAAGGCGTTACCAGTAATGCCATGCCTTAATGTACTTTACCCTCTGCTACGTGGGTAGGTTGGGGTCCTGGCATCCTCTATATAAGCCACCCCTCTCCACTGGCAGAAGGGTTCGCACCCCTGTAACTCTCACACATATAATCCAGTCGACCGCCTCTGGGCTCCGAGACGTAGGGCTGTTACTTCCTCTGAGAAGGGCCTGAACTCATAAAATACTTGTGTGCACAACTGCTCCATAGCTAGGATCTTGCCTCTCCATATGTACCCCCTATTCTACTGTCAGACTTAGAACCACGACAGTTGGCGCCCACCGTGGGGCAGGTGTCTTAGCGACTTATTGGAGAAGTTGCAATCTTTTCTATTCCCATCATCATGGTTTCCGGTGGAGTTTTGGTTGAGGGCCGCGAGATCCGTCTCGGCGTGCTCACATTCGTCGCCGACGACTCTGCCTGGCTGCAGGAGGCTCCGCTCGACGTGGATGCACTCCCGGTCCGCGGAGCTATGCACTTTCGAGCTTGCGTCCGCGGCGTCCTTCTGCGGCAACCGTCGACCCAGTATCGGCCGGTTTTCGTGTCATCCTCCCTCCCCGCTTCCCGCCGGCGTAAGCGTTCCGGTCGGTCGAGGCTTCAGTGGTGGGTGAGACACGCGGTGGCTCGCCAGTCGACCACCGCCCAAGTTGCGGCAATCGAGCCCGACGAATCTCTCTATGGCCTGTTCGACCTGTCGACTGGCTCCGCAGAGACTGCATCCGAGTGCGACAGCAGTGATCCAACGGCGGAGGTCCTGATGGTCAATGGGCCGCACGCTCCCCCCGGCTTTCCTGGCGTCGAGGGAGGCAATGGCGGAGGCGATCCGTCGCATGACCACGAGGAGTATCTCCCCGAGCCCCTTAATTCGCAGCAGAGGGAAGAGCTTCGTCGCCGGAACATGGATGCGCTTCACACTCCGATCATTGGAGAAACCCCTGAGGCTCGCGCCTTAGAGGACGCGCGCTTGGCCAACCTGGCTGAGCGCACTCGACTGGAGAACCTTCAGCGGGCACTCGACGAGCGCGCGCGGCAACAGATTCCAGACTCCAGTTGACGCCAACTCTTTAAACCTCCGACTCAGGTATATCGAACTCCGATTCAGAATTTAGCAGCTGCAACCCGTATAGCAGAGTCGATTCAGCCTTCCCAGTCAGAGGCTGGCAGAGGCTTGATGCAGATCAGAGATTTGCTCCGGGCAGCAGGAGATCAGAATTCAGCTGTATCGCAGTCACGGAACAAGATTCACAGCAGATCCGTGGCGGCGAATACGGTCCAGTCGGCTCATAGCCCGAGGTCGCCCCCGAGGCATGAAGGGCGTGGTGACCGGCACGATCAGTACAGGAACTATGAGCAGTATGATCACCGATTCGATCGCAATGATCGACGTCGAGTGCCCACTCCTACCCCGAGGGGTGGATCATATGTGCCTCGACAGCAGGATGACAGACGCCAGCATAGTGGCGGGCGAAGGATTCCAGTCGACCCCAGGGAACCAGGCTTTGATGCGAGATCCATCATCGTTCAAGGTTTGGTCGACCGGAACAGAGCCCACATAGAGGGTAATGACAGAGATCTACCCACCAGCAGCCAAGTGCATGTCTCCGGACCGGAGTGTTTCAGTAGAGCCATCAGAGCCGCGGTGATTCCTCCCAACTTCAGGTTGGCGACTGGAGTCAGCAAGTTTAACGGTGAGTCCAAGCCTGATACTTGGTTTGAGGACTACCAAGTGGCTGTTCAGATCGGCGGCGGGAATGACGAGGTGGCCATGAAACATCTGCCTCTCATGCTGGAAGGGTCAGCCAGGGCATGGCTGAATCAGTTGACACCCAGCAGCATTTACACGTGGGAGGACCTCTCCCGAGTGTTTGTCAGGACGTTCGAAGGAATGTGCAAGCGACCGGCAGGACTGACAGAGCTGCAATCTTGTGTGCAGAAGTCAAATGAGACTCTGAGGGATTACATCCAGAGATGGATCACACTGCATCACACGGTAGAGAATGTATCTGATCACCAGGCAGTTTGCGCCTTCAAGGAGGGCGTAAAGTATAGAGAGCTAAGCCTAAAATTCGGTCGAACCGGAGACATGTCTCTGAGTCGAATGATGGAAATAGCCACCAAATATGCCAATGGTGAGGAAGAGGATTGGCTCCAGAGCGGCAAGCACAAGTCAGTCGTCCAGGACACCGGAGGCGGAAATTCCAGTCGGAAGCAAAAGCGTAAAGCCGAGCCAGCCGCTCCTGGAGAAGCCTTGGCCCTGAATCAAGGAAAGTTCAAAGGGAAGCCCAAGGGGCCTTGGAACCCCAAGAAAATAAAAGATAAAGAAGGAAATGACATGTTGGATTTGCCATGTCACATCCACACCAAGAAAGACGAAGAGGGTAATTTCATTTACCCGAAGCATACCACTCGACAGTGTCGACTCCTGATACAGCAGTTTCAAGGGAAGTAGTCCAAGGACAAAGAAAAAGAGTCGGACAAGGTTGAGGACAAGGAGGACAGTGACGAGGAATATGCGCAGGTCAATTCCACCTTGATGATTTTTGCTGATGTTGAGAGTAAAAACCGACTGAAAGTTATAAACCGAGAAGTGAATATGGCTGATTCGTCAACACCCAATTACCTGAAGTGGTCTCAGACTGCCATTACATTCGACCAATCTGATCACCCGACGCACATAGCCACCCCCGGGAGGCAAGCGTTGGTGGTCGACCCAGTCGTCGAGGGCACTCGACTGACCAAAGTGTTGATGGATGGCGGCAGCAGTTTGAATATATTGTACGCTGAGACACTGAAAGGGATGGGCATTCCGTTGTCCAGACTAAGCACAAGCAACATGAGTTTCTATGGAGTCATCCCTGGCAAGAAGGCCGCATCACTCGTCCAGATTGCTCTTGACGTGGTTTTTGGTGATTCAAAGAATTTCCGCAAAGAGAAGCTGACATTTGAGGTTGTGGATTTCCAGAGTGCCTACCATGCTATTTTGGGCAGGCCAGCTTATGCACGTTTTATGGCCCGACCATGTTACGTGTACCTCAAACTAAAGATGCCTGGCCCTAAAGGCATGATCACTGTCACTGGTAACCGCAAGAAGGCGGAAGAGTGCTTCTAGAAAGGCTCAAAGATCGATGATGCTCAGATGGTGGCAGAAGAGTGGCAGGAACACCAGAGGAATGCAGACCTGAGTGATTTGTTGTGAGCCAAAAAGCCTGCTACGGAATCAGCGTTCCAGTCGTCCGGTCAGACAAAACCAGTTCACATCCACCCGACCGACCCCAACGCTGCTCCGACTCATATCTCCACAACACTCGACCCCAAATAGGAAGAAGCGCTCATCCAGTTCCTCCGTGAGAACTGGGACATCTTTGCATGGAAACCTTCTGACATGCCGGGTGTACCCAGGGGACTGGCTGAGCATCGTCTGCGAGTCGATTCAAAGGCAAAACCTGTGAAGGAACATCTGCGACGGTCCGCCGTCCAGAAAAGGAAGGCTATTGGCGAAGAAGTGGCTCGGCTCCTAGCAGCGGAGTTTATCCGAGAGATTTACCACTCCGAGTGGCTCGCCAATGTCGTCATGGTCCCCAAAAAGGACAATTCGCTTCGCATGTGCATCGATTTTAAGCATATCAATCGGGCCTGCCCGAAAGATCATTTTCCTCTTCCCCGCATCGACCAAATAGTCGACTCGACTGCGGGATGTGAGCGACTGTCTTTCTTGGATGCTTATTCCGGGTACCATCAGATCTGTCTGTTTGGGCCCGACGAGATCAAAACAGCTTTCATCACCCCATTCGGGTGCTTTTGTTATGTCACCATGCCATTCGACCTCAAGAATGTCGGAGCCACGTTCATGAGGATGATTCAGAAGTGTTTGCTCACTCAAATCAGTTGGAATGTGGAAGCGTACATGGATGACATTGTGGTCAAGTCACAGAAAGGTTCCGACCTGCTGACTGACCTTGCTGAAACATTTTCCAACCTCAGGAGGTACGATATCAAGCTTAACCCATCCAAGTGCACATTCGGAGTTCCTGGTGGAAAGTTACTCGGTTTTCTCATTTCCGAATGAGGAATCGATGCAAACCCAGAGAAAGTAGGCACTATACTCCGAATGAAACGACCTGTGCATGTGCACGATGTTCAGAAGCTTACTTTTTGCTTGGCCGCTTTAAGTCGATTCATCTCTCGTCTCGGTGAGAAGGCATTGCCTCTTTACCGACTGATGAAGAAGTCAGACAAGTTGGAGTGGACTCCTGAAGCTGACGCAGCGTTTGCAGAGCTAAAAACTCTGCTTTCCACCTAGCCGGTGCTTGCTGCCCCGATCAGCAAAGAGCCTTTGCTTCTTTACATTGCAGCCACAGGACAAGTCGTCAGTACTGTACTTACGGTCGAGCGGGAAGAAGAAGGGAAAGCCTTCAAAGTTCAGTGCCCAGTATATTACGTTTCCGAAGTCCTGACCCCATCCAAACAACGGTACCCTCATTATCAGAAGCTTGTATATGGGATTTATATGACCATGAAGAAAGTTGCTCACTACTTCTCTGACCATATCATCACAGTCGTCACCGACGCCCCCTTATCAGAGATTCTGCACAAGAGAGACGCAACTGGTCGAGTGGCAAAATGGGCGATTGAACTCCTTCCCCTAGATATCAGATTTGAGGCAAAGAAAGCTATCAAGTCCCAAGCAATATCAGATTTCCTCGCCGAGTGGACTGAACAGCAGTTACCGACTCAAGTTCACTTGGAGCATTGGACTATGTTCTTCGATGGCTCCAAAATGCTGAATGGTTCCGGTGCCGGAGTAGTGTTGGTTTCCCCCCGAGGAGACAAGCTCAGATATGTACTCCAGATTCACTTTGATTCCTCCAAAAATGAGGCAGAATACGAAGCACTCTTGTACGGGTTGCGTATGGCCATTTCACTCGGCGTCCATTGCCTCATGGTCTACGGTGACTCGGATTTGGTGGTCAACCAAGTGATGAAGGAGTGGGACATCAGAAGCCCAGCCATGACTGGTTACTGCAATGCAGTCAGAAAGCTGGAGAAGAAATTTGAGGGATTAGAGCTCCATCACATTCCCCGACTGAAAAATCAAGCAGCCGATGACTTGGCGAAGATAGGTTCCAAAAGAGAAGCCATTCCGAGTGGCGTGTTTTTGGAGCATGTTCACACGCTGTCGGTTCAAGAAGATCCTTTCACCGAGGAAGCCCCACAGCCAAAAAGCGCCACAGATCCGACTGAAGTCGAGGTCCCAGCTGTGGTCGACTTAATCATGGAAGTTCTGGTCATCACTCCCGACTGGACAGTGCCCTATATTGCCTATATTCTGAGGAAAGAGCTACCCGAGAACGAAGAAGAGGCTCGAGAGATCGTCCGCTGATCCAAAGCCTTTACCGTCATGAGGGGACAGTTGTACAAAGAAAGTGCGACTGGGGTCAGCCAGAAATGCATAACACAGGAAGAAGGTCGAATGATTCTCAACGACATCCACTCGGGGACCTATGGCCATCATGCGTCCTCTCGGACCATCGTGGCTAAAGCATACCGAGCGGGTTTTTTACTGGCCCAGAGCAAATGAGATGGCGAAAGAGATAGTCGACAAGTGTGAAGGATGTCAATTCTACTCCAATATGTCGCACAAACCCGCCTCAACCTTGAAGACCATTCCACTCGCCTGGCCTTTCACTGTATGGGGATTGGATATGGTTGGACCACTGAGAACAGGCAGAAGCGGCTACACCCATGTGCTGGTAGCAGTCGACAAGTTCACCAAGTGGATCGAGGCTAAACCCATCAAGAATCTGGATGCCGGCACCACCGTCAGCTTCATCAGGGAGTTGATATTCAGATATGGAGTTCCACACAGCATCATCACAGACAATGGGTCAAACTTCGACTCCGAGGAATTCAGAGCCTTCTGCACATCTCAGGGTACACGAGTCGACTATGCTTCAGTCGCTCATCCCCAGTCGAATGGACAAGCAGAACGAGCAAATGGCTTAATTCTCAAAGGGTTGAAACCCCAACTGATGCACGACCTCAAGCACGCAGCTGGTGCATGGGTCGACGAACTTCCGTTAGTGCTTTGGGGATTAAGGACCACGCCAAACCGGTCGACTGGGAGGACTCCGTTCTTCTTGGTCTATGGAGCTGAAGCAGTCTTGCCGAGTGACCTACTTCACAATGCTCCTTGAGTCGAACTCTACACCGAAGCTGAAGCAGAGCAAGCCCGACAGGACGCGGTCGACCTTCTAGAAGAAGAAAGAGAGATGGCTTTGATCCAATCGACCATTTACCAGCAGGACTTGCGTCGCTTCTACGCCAGAAACGTGAAGAATCGAGCTTTCCAGGAGGGAGATTTAGTTCTCTGAGTGGATCAGCAGAAACCACACAAGCTTGCTCCTACTTGGGAAGGTCCCTTCATCATCACCAAGGTTCTCCACAATGGAGCATACCGCCTTTACAATGTCGAGCACCAGATTGACGAGCCCCGAGCATGGAACGCGGAGCTGCTCCGCCCCTTTTATACTTAAGTTTTCACTCGGATGAGTTGTAATAAAAGTACTTCTGTAGTTTATGTATCAAAGACAAGAGTTTCATAATTTTCCCCAGTGATTGTTATTGCTTTTGTTCTTATAAATCAATCCCCCAGTGGGTGGCTTAGCCGCGAATCCGTTTCGCCTAAGTTTGTAAAAAAATCCTACCGAGTGGTAAGCCAGCCTTCCACTCGGAGGCTTAGCTGCGAATCCGTTTCGCCTAAGTTTAAATAAAATCCTACTGAGTGGCAAGCCAGCCTTCCACTCGGAGGCTTAGCTGCAGTCCAAGTACTTGCCTAAGTTTCAACAAAATCCTATCGAGTGGTAAGCCAGCCTTCCACTCGGAGGCTTAGCTGCAGCCCAGTGCTCGCCTAAGTTTTTGAAAACCCTACCGAGTGGTAAGCCAGCCTTCCACTCGGAGGCTTAGCTGCAGTCCAAGTACTCGCCTAAGTTTCAACAAAATCCTACCGAGTGGTAAGCCAGCCTTCCACTCGGAGGCTTAGCTTCAGCCCAGTGCTCGCCTAAGTTTTTGAAAACCCTACCGAGTGGTAAGCCAGCCTTCCACTCGGGGGTTTAGCTGCAGTCCAAGTACTCGCCTAAGTTTCAACAAAATCCTACCGAGTGGTAAGCCAGCCTTCCACTCGGAGGCTTAGCTGCAACCTAGTGTTCGCCTAAGTATAAAATACAACGTGCGCTCCGCGAAGAGGATGAGGCGCAGGTCGACTCCTGCCTTCTCCTTCCGAGCTACGCCACAAATACAACATGCGCTCCGCAAGGAGGACGAACCGTATGTCGACTACTACCTTCCCCTCCAAAACTATGCCACGAAAATCCTACCGAGTGGAGAGCAAACCTCCCACTCGGGGGCTTAGCTGCAGCCCAGTGCTCGCCTAAGTTTCGAAAATCCCACCGAGTGGAGAGCAAACCTCCCACTCGGGGGCTTAGCTGCAGCCCAGTGCTCGCCTAAGTTTCTAAAATCCTACCGAGTGGAGAGCAAACCTCCCACTCGGGGGCTTAGCTGCAGCCCAGTGCTCGCCTAAGTTTCTAAAATCCTACCGAGTGGAGAGCAAACCTCCCACTCGGGGGCTTAGCTGCAGCCCAGTGCTCGCCTAAGTTTCTAAAATCCTACCAAGTGAAGAGCAAACTCTCACTTGAGGGCTTAGCTGCAGCCCAGTGCTCGCCTAAGTTTTGAAAATCCTGTCGAGTGGAGAACAAATCTCCCACTTGAGAGGCTTAGCTGCAGCCCAGCACTCGCCTAAACATGACGAGTACAAGTCGATTGCAATTTGTGCTTCGTCCCTACCTACAAAAGAGCATCACAGACTCTAGTATATATTCCAACCCAAGAAAGATGGTTGCTCGAAAGCAGAAGCAAACATATTTCAGCGGCAAACCAAGTTCAGATAACGTCCTACGGATCCAGAAGTGCTCAGGCAGCAAGCCTGTTAAGGTTTATCGGTTACAAAAATCACTCGGCATTCCAAGGCAAATTCAAAGCGTCAAGCATAGAAGTTTTTTACCCCTCCCGCGGAGGGCTGGAAGGCGCAACAAACTCGTCCAGATCGATCCCGTCTGCGATCCGAGTGGCGGCAGCAATGAAGGTCTCCATGAAAGAACGGAAGTCATGCTTCCTGGTATTGGCCACCTTGAGAGACACCAACTTGTCTTCTCTCGCTTCCTTGCAGTGGACGCGGACTAAGGACAGAGCAACATCGGCACCACACCTGGCAGAAGACTTCTTCCATTCTTGCACTCGACTTGGAACTTTGTTCAGTCGAGTCAGCAGAGACTCGAGGTCATTCTGAAGTGTTTCTTCTAGCCAGAGTGATGTATCGATGCGCGATGTTGCAGCCTTCAGTCTTGCAAGGTAGTCGACCACTGCAGCAATGCAAGACTCGAGGCGGAGCACGTTCATAGCGGCTTCATCTTTCACTGGAGAGTTGATGGGGTCCAAGCCAGTCTCCACTCGACTAGTCTCTTCTTTAAAGTTTTGGCAGAATTCTGTGGACACATTCAAGGATAAGCTAATGCTCCTACAGGAAGTCAGTAATTACTAGTCGGATATAAAGGGTTACCTTCAAGCATGAGGAACAATTTCTTGGCGAGTCCTCCCAGATAAACCTCCAAGTCATTCTTCTTTCCCGCCAGTTCGCCAGCTTTGTCACTCAGGACCATCTTGTCATTCTTCAGTCGAGTGACCTCCTGGTTGGCCACGTCGAGAGCAGCTTTCAGATTAGTGTTTTCCTCTTCAAGTTTGTTGACCGAAGCCAACTTCTCTTCTGCAAGTTTGGTTTTGTCCGAAGCCGCTTTTTGCGCCTCGGCGAGGTTAAGGTCCTTCTTCTTCAGAGCATCTCTCAGTTTATCTGCAAAATCACAATAAGATCAGACTCGGAGAAAGGCAAGAAGCAGACAGTCGTAAAGATTCTCACCAAACATACCTTTTGCCCCCTCCTTCGCCTTCGTGAAGTTCTCCTGGACAAGCTTCAGATCAAGTTCAAGCTGGATATGCTTGTTCTCCAACTCGGTATAACGAGAAACAAGGTCACAAGATTTCTGCGAAAGATCAGTCGACAGTCATCAAAGACAGATCACTTCCGAGTGACTAAAGAAAAAAAGTTGTAGTGTTTCTAAGACTACAGCTGAATCTAAACATTCAACTGTAGTCTCGGGGACTACACCCAGTGGGTGCACTCAGCGTGCCCCCACTAGTTCTATCAGCTAGACTCAGAGTCGATCAGTCGACCGGAAACAGCTAACTGTCAGCAGTTAGACAAAAAAAAGATTTATTCAGACCATAGCCGACTGCCAGCAGTCGACCACGGTCTTGGGGACTACACCCAGTGGGTGCACTCAGCGTGCCCCCACCGGTTCCATGATTCCACTCGATCAGTTCGAGTGAAACAAGTAAAAATGAGAAAGTTCAAGGCTTAAAGACTACAGTCGACTGCAAGCAGTCCATCGTAGTCTCGGGGACTACACCCAGTGGGTGCACTCAGCGTCCCCCCACTAATACAGACATTCCAATTGACACACCCAGTGGGTGCATGACAAACACTAAGATTTTCAGTCGGTGTTCAACTAACCCGGACATTGACCTGAAGAGCTGAACTCGCGTCGTAAGCTGCTTGGCTGGCGACTCGGATTGCCTTCACCTGCTCCATCACGATCCCTGCTTGGCGTATGGCTTCCTTGGCAGCGCTTGCCTGGTCCTCCGGGACGTGGTATGTGGAGAAGAGAGAAGGTGGATCAGCACTCGACGATGGAGGATGAGCACTTGTCAACGGATCCGCAAAGGACACAGTAGCCCGGGCAACATTGCTCCCTTCCGGAACCAATGGCCCAGGTGCTGACACAACCCGAGCAGTCTTGCCAGCAGTTGACTTCCTGCTCCTCCTTTGCCTCAGCGGCGCTTCATCGTCATCATGAGGGAGATCGATGATAACGCTAGGTGGAGCTGCAGAAAAGGTTCAAAGTCAAAAATGAAGATCCAATCGACCGAAAATGAAACTGCACAGATCATACCAGGATGAGAAGCAGCAGCATCCTCCATCTCTTGATCCTCATGCCTGGCTGAAGTCTCAGAAGTAGCAGCGCTGCGATTTCAGAAACCAGTCGGTCAACGATCGGGTCGACCAAGAATATGACCATGATGAAAGGAAAACATGAGTTATGCTGTTACCCAGAAACAGTCGGAATCTCCATCCTCATCTTCGGTAAGGCCTTCGCTGGTTTTGACGGTGCCGCTTGGGGTTGCTTCGACGCTTTCTCAGTCGGCGCCGGAGAAGTCGTTCAAGGGCGTTTTGTCGATTGCCCAGCAGGCACGACTCCCTTGCTGCGCTCGACTGCAGGGTCATGGGCGAGCTTGGACCGTTTTTCAGTACGAGGAGGCTCGACTGCCTCCTCCCCTTCCTCCTCTTCTTCCTCTTTCAGAACCAGCATCTTCATCATCCTCGTCGCCGTCTGACTCCCACTCCTCCTGGCTTTCGCCTCCGCTTGCTTCTTCTTCTTCAGCCTGTTCTTGCACCCCGTTGGGCATCGAGTACATCTCGGTAGTGATCTGGAAGGCAACAAACAAATTTTCAGTCGACCAGATTGCAACAAAACGGAATGAAGAAAGCAAGAGACACAGTTGGCAGAATATGGTCAAACCTTGTCCGGCTCGTAGGACTGGTCGAGTGGCGGAATCCTCCTGGCTCCACGAGGGTTGTCCCTGTTCCCTATGATGGCGGTCATCCACCTCTCCAGAGTGACATCATCGACCTCCTCCGGATGGACTCGGGAGGTGTCTTCAGGACCAGAGTACAACCACATTGGATGCCCCCGATACTGAAGTGGCTGAATGCGCCGTCAAAGGAAGACCTCTAGAAGATCCATGCCTGTCACTCCGTCGCGAATGAGTTGGACCACACGCTCCATCAGCATCCTAACCTGAGCCTTTTCCTCTGGGAGCACCTTCAGAGAAGATGGCTTGTTCACTCGGTCCATGGAGAACAGAGGGAGACCAATCGACTGTCCTGGCGTCGACTGGTCTTGGCAGTAGAACCAGGTCGACTGCCACCCTCGAACTGACTCGGGAAGGGTCATGGCTGGAAAGGCACTCTTACTCCTCATCTGGACCCCAAGACCCCCACACATCTGGATTACTTGGGTTCTCTCGTCATTCGGGTTGGCCTTTTTGACCGTCTGAGAGCGGCAAGTGAATATGTGTTTGAAGAGGCCCCAATGCGGCCGACAGCCCAAGAAGTTTTCACACAGAGAAACGAAAGCGGCGAGATAGGCAATGGAATTGGGTGTGAAGTGGTGGAGCTGATCCCCGAAGAAGTTCAGAAACGCCCTAAAGAAAAGATGAGGTGGCAAAGAAAATCCGCGATCGACATGAGTTGCTAGGAGGACGCACTCACCCTCCTGAGGCTGCGGCTGCCACTCCGTCCCCGGAAGCCTCGCTGCTCCGTGCTCGGTCAGCCCCTCGTTGGCTAGGTCGTCGAGATTCTTCTGGGTGATGGTCGAGCGGATCCAATCCCCTTGGATCCAACCTTGTGGTAGGCGAGACCGCGATGAGGATCCACCCGACTGGGCGCTCTCCCCTTCGCCCGCGCCGTCGCCTTCTTCGCCCGCTCCAAAGCCGCCGTCTTCTCCTTCACCATTGTTGCCAACAAGGCTGGAACGGAGCAGCGGCGCTGGGCAGTTGGCGAGCGCAGCAGATGAATCTGGAGACGAGGGAGGGGAAAATGAGGAGGCACTGTTCAAAAAACCTCTGCCCGGTTCCTTATATGGAGTCACTTCCAAGTGGCTGACAGGTAGGCCCAGGCAATCCTGTCAAATCCCGAAGCAGTCGCGCAGGCGATACGTGGCGAAAAAGGCGGCGCGGGAATGGAGGCATCCCTGCCTTATCCCATCCGAGTACCGCGGTCTTCTCCGCTTCACGCGCTTCATAAAATTCAGATCCCACTAAATCCGCTAACCGCATGATAACTTGTCAGACGGAAGATCTCCTGCGATCCGTTGCTCGGAAATCTCCAAGTCCATAAAGTTCACTCGACAGATATAAAGAATGGATCAAGGCGACTGAAAGAAAGTTGACATCCTCACTTGAAATTCATTGATCCAGAGCAAAACACCTTTACAACACCAGAAAGTAGGTCGGAAAGATTGCCAACTCCTTCCTCACTCAAACCTCGATCCATTCGGGGGCTAATGATGAAGTCATGTACCTAGGGTAGGGTCATGTACCTGACCCAGGTACCCTCCCCAAGGACATCTATAGAAGAGACCGTCTCCCAGTCGACCAAGAGAGATTCCACTCGACGGGCTGGAAGACACTCGACGAACTTGAAGACACTCGACCATGAAGACTCACTCGACCACCAGGAGTTCAGGATCTACTCTATATCCAAACGGTCTGTAATTAAGTAGTCTTTATGGTCATGATGACACTTTATGTAAGGCGTTACCAGTAACGCCAAGCCTTAATGTACCTTAACCCTCTGCTACGTGGGTAGGCTGGGGTCCTGGCATCCTCTATATAAGCCACCCCTCTCCACTGGCAGAAGGGTTCGCACCCCTATAACTCTCACACATATAATCTAGTCGACCGCCTCCGGGCTCCGAGACGTAGGGCTATTACTTCCTCTGAGAAGGGCCTGGACTCATAAAACACTTGTGCGCACAACTGCTCCATAGCTAGGATCTTGCCTCTCCATAACTACCCCCTATTCTACTGTCAGACTTAGAACCACGACAGCCACCTCAAAGCTGCCCTGATGTCTACTCCAAGTCTCCTGGATTGCTTCCGTTCCAAAAATAACTCTCCCAAAGGTTTCATTCCGTTTGGACTCCGTTTGATATTCCTTTTCTTCGAAACACTGAAATAGGCAAGACAACAACAATTTGGGCTGGGCCTCTGGTTAGTAGGTTAGTCCCGAAAATGATATAAAAGTGTAGAGTAAAGCCCATAAACATCCAAAACGGGTAATATAATAGCATGGAACAATAAAAAATTATAGATATGTTGGAGACGTATCAAGCATCCCCAAGCTTAATTCCTGCTCATCCTCGAGTAGGTAAATGATAAAAACAGAATTTTTGATGTGGAATGCTACCTAGCATATTTCTCAATGTAATTTTCTTTATTGTGGCATGAATGTTCAGATCCAAATGATTCAAGATAAAACTTCATATTGACATAAGAAATAGTAATACTTCAAGCATACTAACAAGTAATCATGTCTTCTCAAAATAACATGGCCAAAGAAAGTTTATCCTACAAAATCATATAGTTAGGCTATGCTTCATTTTCGTCACACAAAATACTCCCATCATGCACAACCCCGGTTTTTGCCAAGCAGTTGGTTCATACTTTTTAACGCGCTTTAGCTTTTTTCAACTCTCAGGAAATACATGAGCGTGAGCCACGGATATAGCACTATGGGTGGAATAGAATATGATGATGGAGGATGTGTGGAGAACTAAAAAAGGAGAAAGTCTCATATTGACGAGGCTAATCAACGGGCTATGGAGATGCCCATTAATTGATGTCAACATGAGGAGTAGGGATTGCCATGCAACGGATGCACTAGAGCTATAAATGTATGATAGCTCAACAAAAGAACTAAGTGGGTGTGCATCCAACTTGCTTGCTCACGAAGACCTAGGGCATTTGTAGGAAGCCCATCGTTGGAATATACAAGCCAAGTTCTATAATGAAAAATTCCCACTAGTATATGAAAGTGACAACATAAGAGACTCTCTATCATGAAAATCATGGTGATACTTTGAAGCACAAGTGTGGAAAAGGATAGTAACATTGTCCCCCCTTTTTTTCTTTTTTTGGGCCTTTTTTTATTTGGCCTTTTTTGGGCCTTTTTTATTTGGCCTTTCTTTTTTTATAGGGGACAATTCTCTAATAATGATGATCATCACACTTCTATTTATTTACAACTCATGAATTACAACTCGATACTAGAACAAGATATGACTCTATATGGATGCCTCCGGTGGTGTACCTGGATGGGCAATGCATCAATAGTGACATGTATGAAAAATTATGCATGGAGGCTTTGCCACAAATACGATGTCAACTACATGATCATGCAAGGCAATATGCCAATGATGTTGCATGTCATGATAAACGGAACGGTGGAAAGTTGTATGGCAATATATCTCGGAATGGCTATGGAAATGCCATAATAGGTAGTTATGGTGGCTGTTTTGAGGAAGATATAATGAGGTTTATGTGTGATAGAGCGTATCGTATCACGGGGTTTGGATGCACCGGCGAAGTTTGCACCAATCTAAAGGTGAGAAAGGGCAATGCACGGTACAGAAGAGGCTAGCAATGATGGAAGGGTAAGAGTGCGTATAATCCATGGACTCACATTAGTCATAAAGAACTCATATACTTATTGCAAAAATTTTATTAGCCCTCAAAGCAAAGTACTACTACGCATGCTCCTAGGGGGGAGGTTGGTAGGAGTTAACCATCGCGCGCCCCGACCTCCACACATAAGGAAGGCAATCAAAAGAGCACCCCATGCAACAAATTTGTTACACAACTTTACCATACGTGCATGCTATGGGACTTGCCAACTTCAACACAAGTATTCCTCAATTTCATAATTACCCAACTAGCATGACTCTAACATTACCACCTTTATATCTCAAAACAATTATCAAGCATCAAATTGATCATAGCATCCAATTCACTTCCTATGATAGTTTTTATTATACCCAACTTGGATGCCCATCATTCTAGGACCAATTTTATAACCATAGAAAATACCATGCTGTTCTATAAGACTCTCAAAATAATATAAGTGAAGCATGAGAGATCAATTATTTCTACAAAATAAAACCACCGCCGTGCTCTAAAAGATATAAGTGAAGCACATAGAGTATTTTAATATATTCCAAATCATGTGTGTCTCTCCCAAAAGGTGTGTACAGCAAGGATGATTGTGGTAAACTAAAAAGAAAAGACTCATATCATACAAGATGCTCCAAGCAAAACACATATCATGTGGCGAATAAAAATATAGCTCCAAGTAAAGTTACCGATGAACGAAGACGAAAGAGGGGATGCCATCCGGGGCATCCCCAAGCTTAGGCTCTTGGTTATCCTTGAATATTACCTTGGGGTACCTTGGGCATCCCCAAGCTTAGGCTCTTGCCACTCCTTATTCCATAGTCCATCGAATCTTTATCCAAAACTTGAAAACTTCACAACACAAAACTCAACAGAAAACTCCTAAGCTCCGTTAGTATAAGAAAATAAATCACCACTTAGGTACTGTTGTGAACTCATTCTAAATTCATATCGGTGTAATGTCTACTGTATTCCAACTTCTCTATGGTTCATACCCTCTGATACTACTCATAGATTCGTCAAAATAAGCAAACAACACATAGAAAACTGAATCTGTCAAAAACAGAACAGTCTGTAGTAATCTGTAACTCTCGAATACTTCTGTAACTCAAAAAATCTACCAAATTAGGAAAACCTGAGAAATTTGTGTACCAACCAAGAGCAAAAAAATCAGATCAAAATCACGTTTTTGTGAATTATCAAAACTAATTTACTGGGTGCAAAAGTTTCTGATTTTCAGCAGGATCAACACAACTATCACCACAAGCTATTCTAAAGGTCTTACTTGGCACTTCATTGAAACAAAAGCTATAAAACATGTTTACTACAGTATAATAATCATGTGAGCACACAAAAACAGTAAAGGTAAATATTGGGTTGTCTCCCAACAAGCGCTTTTCTTTAATGCCTTTTAGCTAGGCATGATGATTTCAGTGATGCTCGCATAAAAGATAAGAATTGAAACATACAGAGAGCATCATGAAGAATATTACTAACACATTTAAGTCTAACCCACTTCCTATGCATAGGGATTTTGTGAGCAAACAACTTATAGGAACAATAATCAACTAGCATAGGAAGGCAAAACAAGCATAACTTTAAAACTTTAAGCACATAGAGAGGAAACTTGATATCATTGCAACTCCTACAAGCATATATTCCTCCCTCATAATAATTTTCAGTAGCATCATGAATGAATTCAACAATATAACCATCACATAAAGCATTCTCTTCATGATCTACAAGCATAGAAAATTTACTACTCTCCACATAAGCAAATTTCTTCTCATGAATAATAGTGTGAGCAAACTCAACAAAATAATTATCATGTGAGGCATAATCTAATTGAAAACTAAGATCATGATGACAAGTTTCATGGTTATCATTATTCTTAATAGCATACAAGTCATCACAATAATCATCATAGATAGCAACTTTGTTCTCATAATCAACTGGAACCTCTTCCGAAATAGTGGATTCATCACTAAATAAAGTCATGACCTCTCCAAATCCACTTTCATAATTATCACAATAATATTCAACATCCTCCAAAATAGTGGGACCATTACTTCCTAAAGTTGACACTCTTCCAAACCCACTTTCATCAATATAATCATCATAAATAGGATGCATGCGTTCATCATAAAAAAATTGCTCATCAAAACTTGGGGGACAAAAAATATCATCTTCATCAAACATAGCATCCCCAAGCTTGTGGCTTTGCATATCATTAGCATCATAGGTATTCAAAGAATTCATACTAACAACATTGCAATCATGCTCATCATTCACATATTTTATGCCAAGCATTCCATGTAATTCTTCTTCTAGTACTTGAGCATAATTTTCCTTCCCATCATTTTCACGAAAGACATTAAAAAGATGAAGCATATGTGGCACCCTTAATTCCATTTTTTTGTAGTTTTCTTTTATAAATTAACTAGTGATAAAACAAGAAACTAAAAGATTCGATTGCAAGATCTAAAGGTATACCTTCAAGCACTCACCTCCCCGGCAACGGCGACAGAAAAGAGCTTGATGTCTACTACACAACCTTCTTCTTGTAGACGTTGTTGGGCCTCCAAGTGCAGAGGTTTGTAGGACAGTAGCAAATTTCCCTCAAGTGGATGACCTAAGGTTTATCAATCTATGGGAGGCGTAGGATGAAGATGGTCTCTCTCAAACAACCCTGCAACCAAATAACAAAGAGTATCTTGTGTCCCCAACACACCCAATACAATGGTAAATTGTATAAGTGCACTAGTTCGGCGAAGAGATGGTGATATAAGTGCAATATGGATGGTAGATATAGGTTTTTGTAATCTGAAATTATAAAAACAGCAAGGTAACTAATGATAAAAGTGAGCACAAATGGTATTGCAATGCTAGGGAACAAGGCCTAGGGTTCATACTTTCAGTAGTGCAAGTTCTCTCAACAATAATAACATAATTGGATCATATAACTATCCCTCAACATGCAACAAAGAGTCACTCCCAAGTCACTAATAGTGAAGAACAAACGAAGAGATTATTGTAGGGTACGAAACCACCTCAGAGTTATCCTTTCTGATCAATCTATTCAAGAGTCCGTAGTAAAATAACATGAAGCTATTCTTTCCATTCGATCTATCCTAGAGTTCGTACTAGAATAACACCTTAAGACAAAAATCAACCAAAACCCTAATGTCACCTAGATACTCCAATGTCACCTCAAGTATCCGCGGGTATGATTATACGATATGCATCCCACAATCTCAGATTCATCTATTCAACCAACACAAAGTACTTCAAAGAGTGCCCCAAAGTTTCTACCGAAGAGTCAAGACGAAAACGTCTGCCAACCCCTATGCATAAGTTCATTGAACCCGCAAGTTGATCACCAAAACATACATTAAGTAGATCACGTGAATATCCCATTATCACCATAGACAAGCACGACAAGACATACATCAAGTGTTCTCAAATCCTTAAAGACTCAATCCGACAAGACAACTTCAAGGGGAAAACTCAATTCATCACAAGAGAGTAGAAGGGGAGAAACATCATAAGATCCTACTATAATAGCACAGCTCGCGATACATCAAGATCGTATCACCTCAAGAACACGAGAGAGAGAGATCAAACACATAGCTACTGGTACATACCCTCAGCCTCGAGGGTGAACTACTCCCTCCTCGTCATGGAGAGCGCCGGGATGATGAAGATGGCCACCGGTGAGGAAGGAACATGGCCCCGATTGGTTTTTGGTGGCTACAGAGGCTTGCGGCGGCGGAACTCCCGATCTATTGTGCTCCCCGATGTTTTTAGGGTATATGGATATATATAGGCGAAAGAAGTCGGTCAGGGGAGCCATGAGGGGCCCACAAGGGTGGGGGGCACGCCCAGGGGGGTAGGGCGCGCCTCCCTGCCTCGTGGCCACCTCGAAGCTGCCCTGACGTCTACTCCAAGTCTCTTGGATTACTTCCATTCCAAAAATAACTCTCCCGAAGGTTTCATTCCGTTTGGACTCTGTTTGATATTCCTTTTCTTCGAAACACTGAAATAGGCAAGAAAACAACAATTTGGGCTAGGCCTGCGGTTAGTAGGTTAGTCCCAAAAATTATATAGAAGTGTAGAGTAAAGCCCATAAACATCCAAAACGGGTAATATAATAGCATGGAACAATCAAAAATTGTAGATACGTTGGAGACGTATCACATCCAGAGTATTAAGTTCATAAAGAATGGAGTAACACATTAAGAAAGATGACATGATATAGAGGGATTAACTCAAGCAATATGATGAAAACCCCATCTTTTATCCTCGATGGTAACAATACAATACATGGCTTGCTACCCCTACTGTCATTGGGCAAGGACACCGCAATATTGAATCCAAAGCTAAGCACTTCTCCCATTGCAAGAAAGATCAATCTAGTAGGCTAAACTAAACCGATAATTCTAAGAGACTTGCAAATATGTCAAATCATGCATATAATAATTCAGATAAGAACTAAATAATATTCATAGATAAACTTGATCATAAATCCATAATTCATTGGATCTCGACAAACACACCGCAAAAGAGTATTACATCGAATAGATATCCAAGAACATCGAGGAGAACATGGTATTGAGAATCAAAGAGAGAGAATAAGCCATCTATCTAATATCTATGGACCCGAAGGTCCGTGGTAAACTACTCACGCTTCATCAGAGAGGTAATGGTGTTGATGTAGAAGCCCTCCATGATCGAATCCCCCACCGACAGGACGCCAGAAAAGGCCCCAAAATGGGATCTCACGGGTACAGAAGGTTGCGACGGTGGAAAAGTGGTTTCGTTGCTCTCCCCGAAGTTTTCAGGTTATAAGAGTATATCTAGGTGAAGGAACTAGGTCAGGGGAGCCACGAGGGGCCCACGAGGGTGGGGGCACGCTTACCCCCTGTGCGCGCCCTCCTGCCTCGTGGCTTCCTCGTTGCATCTCCGACTTCATCTCCAAGTCTTCTGGTTTGCTTTCGGTCCAAGAAAGATCATCACTATGGTTTCATTCCGTTTGGACTCCGTATGGTATTCCTTTTCTGCAAAACTCTAAAATAGAAAAAAGACAGAAACAGGCATCGGGCCCTCGGTTAATAGCTTAGTCCCAAAAATAATATAAAATAGCATATAAATGCCTATTAAACATCCAAAACAGATAATATAATAGCATGGAACAATAAAAAATTATAGATACGTTGGAGACGTATCAAGCATCCCCAAGCTTAATTCCTGCTCGTCCTCGAGTAGGTAAATGATAAAAACAGAATTTTTGGTGTGGAATGCTACCTAACATATTTATCCATGGAATTTTCTTTATTGGGGCATGAATGTTCAGATCCGAAAGATTCAATACAAAAGTTTAATATTGACATAAAAACAATAATACTTCAAGCATACTAACAAAGCAATCATGTCTTTTCAAAATAACATGGCCAAAGAAAGCTATCCCTACAAAATCATATAGTCTGGCTATGCTTTATCTTCATCACACAAAATATTTAAATCATGCACAACCCCAGTTTCTGCCAAGCAATTGTTCTTTAGTATTTTCAAACTTTTTCAATCTTCACGCAATATATGAGCGTGAGCCATGGATATAGCACTATAGGTGGAATAGAATGGTGGTTGTGGAGAAGACAAAAAGGAGAAGATAGTCTCACATCAACCAGGCATATCAACGAGCTATGGAGATGCCCATCAATAGATATCAATGTGAGTGAGTATGGAGATGCCCATCAACGGATGCACTAGAGCTATAAGTGTATGCAAGCTAAAAAAACACTAAGTGGGCGTGCGTCCTACTTGCTTGCTCACGAAGACCTAGGGCACTTTGAGGAAGCCCATCATTGGAATATACAAGCCAAGTTCTATAATGAAAATTCCCACTAGTATATGAAAGTGACAACATAGGAGACTCTCTATCATGAAGATCATGGTGCTACTTTGAAGCACAAGTGTGGAAAAATGATAGTAACATTGCCCTTCTCTCTTTTTCTCTCATTTTTTTATTTTTTATGTCCCTTTTTTTATTTTTTTTATATTTTTCGTCCGGAGTCTCATCCCGACTTGTGGGGGAATCATAGTCTCCATCATCCTTTCCTCACATGGGACAATGCTCTAATAATGAAGATCGTCACACTTTTATTTACTTACAACTCAAGAATTACAACTCAATACTTAGAACAAAATATGACTCTATGTGATTGCCTCCGGCGGTGTACTGGGATGTGCAATGATTCAAGAGTGACATGTATGAAAATTATGAATGGTGGCACAAATACGATGTCAACTACATGATCATGCAAAGCAATATGACAATGATGGAGCGTGTCATAATAAATGGAACGGTGGAAAGTTGCATGGCAATATATCTCAGAATGGCTATGGAAATGCCATAATAGGTAGGTATGGTGGCTGTTTTGAGGAAGGTAATGGTGGGTGTCATGGTACCGGCGAAAGTTGCACGGCACAAGGGAGGCTAGCAATGGTGGAAGGGTGAGAGTGCGTATAATCCATGGACTCAACATTAGTCGTAAATAACTCACATACTTATTGCAAAAATCTACAAGTCATCAAAACAAAGTACTACACGCATGCTCCTAGGGGAAGGATTGGTAGGAGTTAACCATCGCGCGATCCCGACCTCCACTCATAAGGAAAACAATCAATAAATAAATCATGCTCCAACTTCATCACATAACGGTTCACCATATGTGCATGCTACAGGAATCACAAAATTTAACACTAGTATCTCTCAAATTCACAACTTTCTACTAGCATGACTCTAATATCACCATCTTCATATCTCAAAACAATCATAAAGAATCAGAGTTCTCATAGTATTCAATGCACTTCATATGAAAGTTTTTATTATATCCATCTTGGATGCCCAACATATTAGGACTAAATTTATAACCAAAGAAAATTACCATGCTGTTCTAAAATACTCTCAAAATAATATAAGTGAAGCATGAGAGTTCAACAATTTCTATAGAATAAAACCACCGCCGTGCTCTAAAAAGATATAAGTGAAGCAATAGAGCAATATTGTCTAGCTCAAAAGATATAAGTGAAGTACATAGAGTATTCTAATAAGTCACGATTCATGCGTGTCTCTCCCAAAAGGTGGGTACAGCAAGGTTGATTGTGTTAAACTAAAAATCAAAGACTCAAATCATACAAGACGCTCCAAGCAAAATACATATCATGTGGTGAATAAAAATATAGCCTCAAGTAAAGTTACGGATAGACGAAGACGAAAGAGGGGATGCCTTCCGGGGCATCCCCAAGGTTAGGATTTTAGTTGTCATTGAATATTACCTTGGGGTTCCTTGGGTATCCCCAAGATTAGGATCTTGCCACTCCTTATTCAAAAGACCATCAAATCCTTACCCAAAACTTGAAAACTTCACAACACAAAACTCAACGGAAAATCTAATAAGCTCCGTTAGTATAAGAAAATAAATCACCACTTTAAGGTACTATTGTGAACTCATTTTTATTTATATTGGCGTAATATATACGGTATTCCAACTTCTCTATGGTTCATACCCGCCGATACTACTCACAGATTCATCAAAATAAGCAAACAACACGCGAAAAACAGGATCTGTCAAAAACAGAACAGTCTGTAGTAATCTGTAACTCTCGAATACTTCTGTAACTCCAAAAATTCTGAAATAAATTGGTGGACGTGATTAATTTGTCTATTAATCTTCTGAAAAAGAATCAACTTAAAAGCACTTTTCTGTTAAAAATGACAATTATTCTTGTGAGCGCAAAGTTTCTTTTTTACAGCAAGATCGCATTAACTTTCACCCAAGTCTTCCCAAAGGTTCTACTTGGCACAAACACTAATTAAAACATAAAACCACATCTAACCAGAGGCTAGATGAATTATTTATTACTAAACAGGAGCAAAAAGTAAAGAGCAAAAAAAATTGGGTTGCCTCCAAACAAGCGCTATCGTTTAACGCCCCTAGCTAGGCATAAAAACAAGAATAGATCTAGGTATTGCCATAATAATGATAGGGCAAATCTCGAAAACTCATCTCGTACTCCCTATGTTCAACAGCAAGTTTTCTTTGTGGAAAGCAAAAGTAATCAAATGGGCTAAATTTAATGGGACAAAAGTCCCCAAGATCAAGCTCGGGAGGAATTGGTTCCTCCTTTGGCCCTTCATATTGTACAACCAATTCATCATTATAAGTGTTCTTTTGGCAAAAAGACATGAGCGTTTTTTCAAGAGGAAAACCTAACCCATTTTTCTGAATAGAAAAATTATCATTAAGTTCAGAAATCCTATCAACTAGAACATCGGTAGGAACCCTTTTTCTAAGATTTTCATTATAAGCAACATGATCTAAGGATCGTAAACGTATTATGTCTTCTTGGTTAAAGAGAATTGCTTCTATGGGAGGACGAATGGCATCCACCCTATAATGCACAAAAATTTCATTGGCCTTTTTTTATTATAAATCTAAGCTCATGTGCTAGAAATATGGTAGTTGCTCGCTTAACAGAAGAATGCTCGATATTGGAAAACTCTAGAAAAATCCTTTATATACAAGGATGCATATGAATAAATTGTCTTTCAAGTTCAACTACGAGCAAAGATATAGCATCCGCAAGAATACTAGTTTTATGGAGAATAGACCCACCCATAGTGGGCAAAGCACCAGCACAAGTAAAGAAATCTTGAATAACCCCTTCTCCAATAATATTACCACTACCAATGCAGAACTTTTTAGTGTGCAAAATAGTAGGTTCTTCATGAGGATTATCAAAACCATCAAAGTTCCCCCCATCGTTACTACTATCATTTTCAACGATAACCTCCCCAGTTTCAGACATGATGGCAACAAACCAATCTAACAAACAAGCACACAAGAAGCAAGCGAAAAGAGACGAACGGAAGAGGGGCGAAGAAAAGGCAAAGGTTTTCGAAAATCATTTTAGAAGTGGGGGAGAGGAAAACGAGAGGCTAATGGCGAATAATGTAATGCAAAGGAGAAGAGTTTATGATGGGTACTTGGTATGGCTGACTTGACATAGATCTCCCCGGCAACGGCGCCAGACATCCTTCTTGCTACCTCTTGAGCTTGCGTTGGTTTTCCCTTGAAGAGGAAAGGGTGATGCAACAAAGTAGCGTAAGTATTTCCCTCAGTTTTGAGAACCAAGGTATCAATCCAGTAGGAGACGACACACAAGTCACCGAATACCTGCACAAACAATCAACAACTTGCACCCAATGCGATAAAGGGGTTGTCAAGCCCTTCACAGTCACTTGCAAAAGTGAGATCTGATAGATATAGAAAGACGGTAAAGTAAATACTTTTGGTATTTTTGGTTTATAGATTGGAAAGTAAAGATTGCAAAATACTAGATCGGAAACTAGCAAGATGTAAACAAGATTAAATAATATGGAAAAGAGACCCGGGGGCCATATGTTTCACTAGTGGCTTCTCTCGAGATAGCAAATATTACGGTGGGTGAACAAATTACTACCAAGCAATTGATAGAAACACGCATAGTTATGACGATATCTAAGGCAATGACCATGAACGTAGGCATCACATCCATGTCAAGTAGACCGAGTCCTGCCTGTATCTACTACTATTACTCCACACATCGATCGCTATCCAGCATGCATCTAGAGTATTAAGTTCATAAAGAACAGAGTAACGCATTAAGAAAGATGACATGATGTAGAGGAATTAACTCAAGCAATATGATGAAAACCCCATCTTTTTATCCTCGATGGCAACAATACAATACGTGCCTTGCTACCCCTACTGTCACTGGGAAAGGACACCGCAAGATTGAACCCAAAGCTAAGCACTTCTCCCATTGCAAGAAAGATCAATCTAGTAGGCCAAACTAAATCGATAACTCGAAGAGACTTGCAAAGATATAAAATCTTGCATATAAGAATTCAGAGAAGAACCAAATAATATTCATAGATAAACTTGATCATAAATCCACAATTCATCGGATCTCAGCAAACACACCACAAAAGAGTATTACACCGAATAGATCTCCAAGAACATCGAGTAGAACATGGTATTGAGAATCAACGGGAGAGAAGAAGCCGTCTAGCTAATAACTATGGACCCGAAGGTCGATGGTAAACTACTCACGCTTCATCGGAGAGGTAATGGTGTTGATGTAGAAGCCCTCCGTGATCGAATCCCCCTCCGGCAGGACGCCGGAAAAGGCCCCAAGATGTGATTTCATGGGTACAAAAGGTTGCGGCGGTGGAAAAGTGGTTTCGTAGCTCTCCCCGAAGTTTTTAGGGTATAAGAGTATATATATAGGCGAAGGAACCAGGTCAGGGGAGCCATGAGTGGCCCGAGAGGGTGGGGGCGTGCCCTCCTACCTCGTGGCTTCCTCGTTGCGTCTCCGACCTCATCTCCAAGTCTTATGGTTTGCTTTCGGTCCAAGAAAGATCATCGCGAAGGTTTCATTCTGTTTGGTATTCCTTTTCTGCCAAACTCTAAAATAGGCAAAAAAATAGAAACTGGCACTAGGCCCTCGGTTAATAGGTTAGTCCCAAAAATAATATAAAATAGCATATAAATGCCTATTAAACACCCAAAACAGATAATATAATAGCATGGAACAATAAAAAATTATAGATACGTTGGAGACGTATCAATAGACCCCATATTGTTATCCTTAGTAGCAACGATACATATGTCTCGGTTCCCCTTCTGTCACTGGGATCAAGCACCGTAAGATCGAACCCATTACAAAGGACCTCTTCCCATTGCAAGATAAATAGATCAAGTTTGCCAAACAAAACCCAAATATCAGAGAAGAAATACGAGGCTATAAGCAATCATGCATATAAGAGATCAAAGAAGACTCAAATAACTTTCATGGATAAAAACATAGATCTGATCATAAAATCAAAGTTCATTGGATCCCAACAAACACACCGCAAAAGGCTTACATCATATGGATCTCCAAGAGACAATTGTATTGATAATCAAGAGAGAGAGAGAGAGAGAGAGAGAGAGAGAGAGAGAGAGAGAGAGGAAGCCATCTAGCTACTAACTACAGACCCGTAGGTCTACAAAGAACTACTCACGCATCATCGGAGAGGCACCGATGGAAGTGGTGAACCCCTCCGTGATGGTGTCTAGATTGGATCTGGTGGTTCTGGACTCTACGTCAGCTGGAATTGATTTTCGTCGACTCCTTAGGGTTTCTGGAATATTGGGGTATTTATAGAGCAAAGAGGCGGTTCAGGGGGCACCCGAGGTGGGCACAACCCACTAGGGCGCGCCTGGGCCTCCTAGCGCACCCTGGTGGGTGCTGCTCCCCTCGAGGCACCCCCCACGTGCTTCCTTGGCCCACTGGATGTCTTCTGGCCTAAAAAAATCCTCAAGAAGTTTCACTGCGTTTGGACTCCGTTTGATATTGATTTCGTATGATGTAAAAAACATGCAGAAAATAGCAACTGGCACTTGGTACTATGTCAATAGGTTAGTACCAAAAAATGATATAAAATGACTATAAAATGATTGTAAAACATCCAAGAATGATAATATAATAGCATGGAACAATAAAAAATTATAGATACGTAGGAGACATATATATCAGTACACAGAACTGTACCCAGAGATGTGCTATAGGGGTTGAAAAGTGGGGTCCAGGGGGGTCCAGTCAGCAGTTGACTGGTCAACTGGGTTCTGGGACCCACATGTCATAGGCATAGTAGGTAATAACTTAGTTAAAATAGGTTAATTAGCTTAATTAGTTGGTTCACTAATTAATTTTATGTATATGTTTTATTTTATTTTATTATTTATTTTATTTTCTTTCCTTTTCTCATTTCCTTTCTTATTCTTTTTCTTTTTTCAATACAGGGGTGGATGGCCCCACGTGCAGTGGCCTAGTCATCCTCCTCCCATGGCTGGGCACGCCGCGGGCTCAAAGGGTGCCGATGGCCATGCCTAGGAGGGCGTGCGGCAGCCGAGCGAGCGAGGGGGGGGGTGAGGGAGTCCTGGATTGTGGGGTCCTTGGGGAGCTGGCTTATGTTACATGGGTCGGACTAATGGGTCGTGAAGATACAAGACAGAAGGCCCTCCCTCGTGTCCGGATGGGACTCTCCTTTGAGTGGATGGCAAGCTTGGCATTCAGATAATGTATCTTCCTTTCTTTGTAAACCGACTCTGTACAACCCTAGGCCCCTCCGGTGTCTATATAAACCGGTGGGTTTAGTCCGTAGAGGCAATCATAATCATACAGGCTAGACATCTAGGGTTTAGCCATTACGATCTCGAGGTAGATCAACTCTTGTAACCCCTATACTTATCAAAGTCAATCAAGCATGAAGTAGGGTATTACCTCATTAAGAGGGCCTGAACCTGGGTAAACATCATGTCCCCTTCCTCCTATTACCTCTAATCCTTAGACACACAGTTCGGGACCCCCTACCCGAGATCTGCCAATTTTGACACCGACATTGGTGCTTTCATTGAGAGTTCCACGGTGCCGTCGCTAGAAGGCTCAATGGCTCAGTTTATCATCTACAACAATACCTCCTTGTGGGAAACTTTTCTCCCCGGCCAAGTTTTTGTATTCGGCGGCTTCGCACTGCATGCCAACTCGATTGGCCATCTAGAGCAGATCGATAGCTACGCCCCTGGTCATCAGATCAGTTTTGGAAATCTGAACTATGTTGCTGATATCCGAGGAGACTTGATCTTCCAAGGGTTCGCAACCCCAACCACCACTCTAGCCTTAGATCCGGAGCACATCGCCAGGTCCGAAGACGGGAGTTTAGAGCCCGCCGGACTCTCTACAACTACTGAAAAAGGCTTTCGCCCCGCTTTATAAATAAAGCAAACCGCCAAGAGCACACATACAAGGTCTAGTACATATCACACACACCCAAGTCACACAACAAGAGATTCAGAGGTACTGCTGAGGGCACAGCTCAACAATCCCAACACACACACACACACACACGAAATAAAGCCAAGCCTCAGCCGGGGCCAAGGCCGGGGAGCAAACAGACATCTAATCAGGCTCTGGAGGAGGCGGCGGTGGAGGCGGCGACAGGCGGACAGCCACCGAGTGGAGGTCGGCGATGAAGGCGGAGATGGCGTCCCGGTCCCGGGGGCGGCTAAGCGGCCGCCAGAGCTGCAAGTAACCAGACAGTTTGAAGAGAGTGTCAGTAGATCGACGAAGTTGGGTGTGCTGAAGCACAAGCTTATTGCGAATCGTACAGAGCGTCCATGCGAGAACCCCAATCTCAAGCCACCTAATGTGGTGAGTGGTCAGCGGGGAGGTCTGGAGTACGGCGAAGAGGTCGGGGAAGTTGGAGTGGCACCAATCTCCACCAACCGCCTCCCTAAAGCAGCTCCACACGAACTGAGCAGACATGCAGACAAAGAAGATGTGGTTCGATTCTTTGGGGGTGAGCGGGTCCTGGATTAGGGGGTACCCAGACAACCGGACTGTGTACAACGTCCGAACTATTGAAGCGTGGAGATACAAGACTCAAGACTTTGGCCCGTGTCCGGATGGGACTTCCCTTGGCGTGGAAGGCAAGCTTGGCGATCCGGATATTATATTTCCTTCCTTGTAACCGACTCCATGTAAACCCTAGCCCTCTCCGGTGTCTATATAAACCGGAGAGGTTGGTCCTTAGAAGGCCGATCACAATTACATTCATACCATCATAGGCTAGCTCTTAGGGTTTAGCCTCTATGATCTCGTGGTAGATCTACTCTTGTACTACCCATATCATCAATATTAATCAAGCAGGAAGTAGGGTTTTACCTCCATCGAGAGGGCCCGAACCTGGGTAAACATATGTGTCCCTTGCTTCCTATTACCATCATCCTTGATGCACAGATCGGGACCCCCTACTCGAGATCCGCCGGTTTTGACACCGACATTGGTGCTTTCATTGAGAGTTCCTCTGTGACGTTGCCGCATGGCTCGATGGCTCGTCTCGTCATCAAGGACGACATTACCTCGGAAGGGGCTCTGGCTGTAGGCCAGACGCTCCGACTCGGCGGCTTTATCATGGCCGCCCCATCGACGGAGGCGCCGATGATGGCCTCTCGGGTCATCAATCATAACCTTCACATCAGTTCGGAACTTGCCGAACAGATGGATCCAATGGAGCTTTCCTCCCTTAATGAACTCTTGGATCGCATCGCCGCTCTAGGAGTCGCTACGAACTATGACCGGATTGGGCTTAAACCCGACCGAAGGGACATCAAGTCCCCGCCGGCCACCCATGAGGTAGCGATAGTGGAGGAACCACACGCGGATTGCCCCTCAACTTTGAGCATGAATTATGTTCGGATTGCCGAACCCCTCGAGCCGAAAACCTGCTCAAAGGAAAACATGACCCAGGCCCCGGCCTTAGAATCGGACATTGGGCCAAAGAAATTGGGTGATATTCCGGATTCTGAGCTGTTGAGCTCGGAACCGCCCGCGCCTTTGGGCATTGGGTCGGATCAAAATACGGATTCTGCTAACAACACCTATCGGGACTTAAACTGTCTCTCCCGCATCAGGCAAGAGTCCCAGGAAACGGACATCATTACTGGGCCAGATTCCTCCTTGCGCTTATCAAGGTCAAGGACTGTCGCGAGGAAAGCATGGTCTCGCTCTTCTGCAAAAACTGCATGGTCTCGCTCTTCTTTAGTAGTCATATCTTACAAAAGGGGTCATACAAAGAGTATAGTACATGGACTAGTGGCATAGTAGGCGGCACACAGGCACGCGGCGAAAGCAACTGATACTAATAAGTAAGGCTACATTAGTCCCAAAGGGAACTACAGAAGTAGGTGTATCCTGACAGCTTCTTGTGACGCATCGGGAAATCCTCCACGAAAGGATCCTGCGGTCCGTGGACACTATTGTGTACAAGCCTACGCTCAAGTGGCAAAAAGGACCACAAGTGGGAGTGTAGCCTCCAACCTCAGGCCATCCGACATCACGGGGCATCACGGTCCTGGTTGGGTAGATCATAGAACCGTGCAGCTGCCCATATACGACAAAGGGGTGCAAATGCGTCAAAGTGTCGTAAAGGTGCACATGGGTGACATACAACTCGCAGCGAAGAGCACAGTCAGCTCGATCCGGACCATCAGCATTCCAGACAAAGTTCTGGTGGTAGGACTCGCGGGTGATGGTGGTGTAGACAGAAGTGTAGTAGCCCTATTCACCCTCACTAGATGCAATAGCAACATGCCTGAAAGGGGAGTTATCCAATTCCCTATACTCTGCACGAAGACGTATCAGAACAGCGTAGGCAACATCATGGTCTGCCATATCAATGGTCACTCCAACACCATGAGCGGTGTGCCACACAGTAGGGGAGTCATCGTCATGAGAGTAGATGTGGACGATGGCACGGTACTGCTCCTGGTTAAAGTCCCGGTATTGCTCGTACATGGTGTACTCAGGGTGCTAGAGATAATCTAGGTAGGTCATCATCTCAGCTAGCACAGCAGGTGATGCTGAGGCTCCAATAGCCATCGTGTGGCACACAACCTGTCTTGTAGGGTCCATCTGAAAGAAAATATGTTTCAAAGGAGTCAAACTTTGGAAACTTAAAGTATAACATAACGAAGGGGTAACCGAAAGTAGTCAGGGCTCTGGAACAAAATCATCACGTGATCCTAGTGTTAGAGTTAGTAAAAGATTAACCCGAATAGATGAGAGATCAGAATCCAAAAGTAAAGGAGCGGAATAAAAGATCCTAATCCCCCCCCATAGGTGATGTGGGCCCATAAGCCACACAACACAGTTAGTAAAATAGTTTTTCTTTGAAGTCTAGACTCAACATCGACCAAGGGGTGTGGAAGGGGTTCCTACAGGTAGTCGGCTCTGATACCAACTTGTGACGCCCCTAATTCAGTCATGCACTAATCATACACACAAACGTGCATGATCAAGATCATAGACTCATGGGAAGATATCACAACACAACTCTACGACACAAATGATAAACACAAGTCTTTATATTACAAAGCCAGGGGCAACGAGGACCCGAATACATAAGTCATTAAGAAAATATTATGTGAGTTCAGACATAGTTAGACAAGTTTGCATTAACAAGGCTGAGCAAAACAATGAAGCTAGATCAAAAGGCAAGACTTCCTTCCTGGGACCTCCGGACTGCTCCTGGTCGAGGGTCTCCATGTAGTAGGCTCCACTGGGGTACCTGCATCTGTGTCACCGTGATACGTATCCAGCGTATCAATAATTTTTGATTGTTCCATGCTGTTATATTATCATTCTTGGATGTTTTACAATCATTTTATAACCATCTTATATCATTTTTGGTCCTAACCTATTGACATAGTGTCCAGTGTCAGTTGCTGTTTTGCTGCTTGTTTTTTACATAACAGGAAATCAATACCAAGCAGAGTCCAAACGCAGTGAAACTTTTTGTGGATTTTTCTAGACCAGAAGACACCTGTTGGGCCAAAGAAGTACCAGAGGGGTGCTCCGAGGGGAGCACAACCCACCAGGGCGCGCCTGGGTGCCCAGGCGCGCCCAGGTGGGTTGTGCCACCTTGGTGGCCTCCTGCACTGCCTCTTTACTCTATAAATACCCCAATATTCCAGAAACCCTAGGGGAGTCGACGAAAATCAATTCTAGCCACCGCAAGTTCCAGAAACACCAGATCCAATCTAGACACCATCACGGAGGAGTTCATCATCCTCATTGGTGCCTCTCCGATGATGCCTGAGTAGTTCATTGTAGACCTACGGGTCCGTAGTTAGTAGCTAGATGGCTTTCTCTCTCTCGTTTGATTCTCAATACAATGGTCTCTTGGAGATCCGTATGTTGTAACTCTTTTTGCGGTGTGTTTGTTGGGATCCGATGAACTTTGAGTTGATCAGATCTATGTTTTTATCCATGAAAGTTATTTGAGTCATCTTTGATCTCTTATATGCATGATTGCTTATAGCCTCGTATTTCTTCTCCGATATTTGGGTTTTGTTTTGCCAACTTGATCTATTTATCTTGCAATGGGAAGAGGTGCTTTGAGATGGGTTCGATCTTACGGTGCTTGATCCAAGTGACAGAAGGGGAACAGACACGTATGTATCGTTGCTATTAAGGATAACAAGATGGGGTCTATTTCTACATAAATAGATCTTGTCTACATCATTTCATCGTTCTTATTGCATTACTCCGTTTCTCCATGAACTTAATACACTAGATGCATGCTGGATAGCGGTCGATGTGTGGAGTAATAGTAGTAGATGCAGGCAAGACTCGGTCTATGTAAGTGCATCTAGTGCTCCTTAGTGATTTTGGTGTATTGAAGACTTATAGGTTAAGGGACTAATATGTTTGTGAGTGTACACAGGCTCTATAAGTCGATGAGGAGTTTGATATTTACGATGAAAGTCGACCCCTAAAAATGTATGTCTTCAGCTGAAGACTTTGGTTCTCCTGAAGATTTTGAAAGTGAAGAAATTGGTGTGACCTTGAAGACGTGGATATTCATGTGAGGATTATGAAGCGTGAAGACTTCTGTTTTCGTAGTTTCATTTTCTCTTTCTTTAGTCATAGGAATCACCATATTGTTTAAGGGGGTCGAGGTAATACTAAGGAAAGTGATTTCCAAGTGATGCTCATCTCAAAATCCTACACCTACCCAATCCTTTCGAGTGAAGCCATTGGGAATCTCATATCAGTTCAGTCAATTTCTTCAGTTACAGAGACGAAGATCTTCTGGTCTTCGAGGAATTTCTTTTGACTGAGGATTTAGGAATTCGCCAGTGCAGATTGCCTACACAGTGAGGAACATGATAGCCCTGAGGAATTTGAACATCAAATATCCGACCATTGCTATGCTACGCGCCAGCTGTCCAAAAATATCTACCCACCTAACGGTCATATAATTGAAGGTCATTTATGTATTATCATGTCGGGCTGCTCCCTAGGTTATAAATAGCCCCCCCCCTACAACCACTAGCTGGTTGGCTGCTCCAAGAGAAACTGACAATTGTCATTGAGAGCATCCCATCCTCCAAGGACTTTGAGCGAAAATCATCAAGTGAGGAAAAACCCAAAACCCAAACACCTACAACCCAAAGTAATTGAGCATCACTTAAGAGATCGTTCCTGTGTGGAACCGTCCCTTGTTACCTTTGAGGATTGTGTATCCTCCAGACGGTTAGGCGTCATGGTCTGAGCATCCAAGAGGAATTGTGGATCACCGAGTGACCAAGTCTATGAAGGTTTGGAAGTCACCTGAAGACTTACCACGAGTGTTTGGGCGAGGGCTTTGTGACTTTATGTAACATCCCAAAATTCCAAATTTTGGAATGTTATATTAAATAGATAGTTTTGATTGATTGTATGATTGCTTGTGTGAAATTGAGTGAAACTTGAAACTTAAATGAGAGGGAATAATATGACTTTCCCAAAACTTTCACTTTCCTTTCTGATCTCCATGAATTCAAATTCTTTTCAAATAAAAAACCCTAGAGAGTAGATGACATGACTTCTTCCATTTAAAAATGAAAAGGGGCTTTGGACAAATTTGAATTTCATTTGGAAATATTTTAAATTGAGAAACTTTATGTAACTCAATGATTTTCATGAGTGAAGATAAAATGACTTCTTCAAAACATATGAAATATGAGTTGGGAGTTTAAAAGAATCCAATTTAGAGTCCCTTTGAAATTATTTTCAATTGGGAGTTATTTGGGTTTTATACAAATTATTTTTCTCCAAAAATAAAGTATATGGCAATTAGGGTAAAATGATTCCCTACTGTAGAAAAATGGAGAGAAATAAATTTGAAATATTTTGGTATTTTTAAAATGATTTTTATTGGATTTTAGTGCAACAGTAGCACTCTTTGCTTTATTTGAATTTTTGTGTATTTTATTTGAAGCTAGAATAATGTTCATCTTGTTGGAAATCTTTTTCTAAAAACTTCGATATATTATATGCCTATAGTATATTTTAGTTTATTTAGTTTTATTTCTTTTTCTGTAAAAAAATAAATGTTTTTTTTAAAAAAATCTTTTCCTCCGCCGGCCCGGGCAGGCCCAGTTTGCCAGGCGGCGGCCCGCCAGCCCAGGACCCTCGTCCCCGAGCTCGGGGCGGTTTCCCAAGCTAGCACGATGCCGCCGCTATGACCGCCTCCAACTCCCTGCCGCCCTTGCCCCTCCTCCATGCCTCATGCCTCCTCTCCCTCCTTAAAAAGTGGCCCCAGGCCCCGCTTCTCTCTCTTCTCGCACCGCCGCCTCTCCCGCATCTTGCCGCGCCACCGCGTCTCGCCTGCCGCCGCCGCCGCCGAGATCCGCCGTAGTAGCCGCCGTCGCTGCTCCGCCATGGCGCCGCCGCCGCACCTGGACGCCGCCATCACACGGACTGGGCAAGCTGTCGCCGTCTTGCCCCGCATCGCCGGAGTTCGCCACCGCCCCGACGCCCGCGTCGGAGTTCGCCGCCGGCCAGATCTGCTCCGTCGCCCGTCGCAAACCGCCCGCCACCGGTTTTTCGTCGGAAAACCGCCCCGACCGGTAAAACCGCAAAGACAGATCGGTTG
Organism: Triticum dicoccoides; assembly: GCF_002162155.2. Taxonomy (NCBI): domain Eukaryota; kingdom Viridiplantae; phylum Streptophyta; class Magnoliopsida; order Poales; family Poaceae; genus Triticum; species Triticum dicoccoides. Next base: position 436,121,515 of record NC_041393.1, on the reverse strand, counting down.
TGCTTTTTTTCTTCAGAAAACCCGGTTTTTCTTTTAGTCTAGTTATTCTGTGAACGTTCATTAGATAGTTTTTTTCTTTTTCTGTTTATTTCGGCCAGGGACCTGTATGTAATTAGTTTCTTCACAAATTAGTCCCTAATCTTCAGACGTTCACTACCTTTTATTCGTGTATCCAAATTCGACGAAACCAATGCCCACTTCTTCGTTATGATCCCCTCTATCTAGTAAAACAACTTAAACATGTTTTTGAAAGTTTTAAAATATGAATTCAAACAGTTTAGTTTTCGAACTTAGTTTGATCATAACTTGAGTTTTATAACTCCGTTTTAGTTGATTCTTTTTGCAAATCGAAGCTCTTGGCCTAAACTTTCTGATAAGGCCAAATTCACTTAATTTTGGTACTATTAGAATTTTTTTCTGTTGCAAGAGTTATTTTCTTGGTTTTGAAATTTTCCAATTTGTTTTCTTCGTTCATTCCGTTCTTTTGAGTGATTGCTTATGTGTTGTTACTATTGCTTGCTTACGATTGATTGACCGGAGTGTGATGAGTAGAAATATCAGGAGTATTGAGTGCGAAGCTTCTTCATCAACAGTATATAGGCAAGTTCACACTTTGATCATATCCCTTTCATACCCAGTTTTTACGCTTTAGTTTCACCCTCAAACATTGCATGGTTAGGAATTGATAACTTGTGGGTTTTGGGAAGTAGTTGATGAGGTGGGAACCTATTGTCTTGCAATTAAACCTTGGGTGTTACTACGTTATGCTTATACTGCTATGCTATGCTCGTAGACGTGGTTTGGTTCGAGTGATTCATGACAGATGTGAGTGTTGTTACTTAATGGTTAACTTAAGGTGGCTACTTTAATACACATCTGGGTGGAATGGTAGGGGCGCCCTGGAGTACCTAGTGGTTTGCCCGGGCACCTGGAGAACCCAGTGCTTGCCCAAGGGAATCCTAGAGGACCCGTGTGATTACCCTATGGAATGCCACCCATGCTCATAGGGATCATAAGATTATTCATGCTAGAAACTTCTGTGTGTAGCCACAAGCCATTATGGGCTCTGTCATAGTTGAGTATGTTGCATGAGCTCTTGAAGAGGTAGACTAGCGGATGTAGGGGGTGTAGGTCGTACTGTCTACCCAGAGTAAAGAGTTAATATTTCTTAAAGATTGTGTCTCGGTCATCCGTTTCTCAAACACCTTGTAGTGCGAGAAATCCAACGGAGGCGATTGAGTCTTGTGGGGAAAGTGCGCATACCTCTGCAGAGTGTATAAACTAATCATGGTTAGTTGTGTCCCCGGTTATGGACATCTCGAGTATCTGGTTCTTGGATTATCGTGTTGATCTCATCACATTATCTAATATATTTGATTGGGTTAATGATTATTAATTTGGGGATTGAGTGGGGGGAACCTTCTCAATATTTTCAACAAATTTTGTAGTTAAATAAAATTTATTCCTTCATTGTAGGGAAAATTTGGCTTTATGCAAAATTAAACTGAGAGCTTCCACCAGCCAAATATGCATGTAGTGATAGCTATTATTCATCATTTATCCTATGGTGTGAATTTGCTAGTACATTCAATGTACTGACCTACATGGCTGCAATGTCTTATGTTGCATAATTCTTACGATGAGTAAGTGATACGTTAGGGTTACGATTCCTACACTCAACTTTGCCGTTGGTGTTGATGGGAATCCACAACCTTGTTGTTTCTTCCGCTTTATGGATCGAGGTAATAGTATTTACGTTACTTTATACATGTGATTTACCTCTGTTATAAATCCTCGAGTACTGTGTGTGTCAGCATACCGATCCAGGGATGACACTTAAGCACAGAGACTTCGATCCATTTGGATCGGGTCGCTACAAGATGGTATCAGAGAACATGTTGACTGTAGGATGTGACCCTAGAGACTGGCAAGCCCATAGGAAAGATTTTCTCTACTACTTTATTTTCAAAAAAGATCTCTTACATCTCTTCTCTTCTGAGCTTATTCAAATATTTCCTTTTATTTAGACTATATCCTTTCCCCTTTTGACCACATGAAGATTCGGCTGATGACACCACTCTAATAAGTACAAGATATCGGACAACTAAGACCACTTCGGAATGAAGAGGATTTTACCATGCATTATAATAATGGAAACTACAATGGTTGAAGACTCCGAAGACTAGGAGAATTTGAAGGCCATGTAGAATTTTTCAGATTTGTATGACCTAGGAAGACACCCCTTATGAAGCTTGGCAGACTAAGGAAGCTGTCAATACCCAAGATCAAGGTGTATCAAAGAAAGACCGAAAATGGAGCATTAGCACTGAAAGTTTTGTCAAGAAAACCCTAAGACAGGAGATATCAATTATGGAATGAAAGCTCATGGCAGTAACATGGGCATAGACACGGCTAACCATGGTGTTATTGCCCTCTTATGCTATTGTCACCGTGCGGAGTTAAGCATGCAGATGCATGGAAGGATTGGATGGTAGAGGGCTGATGGAGCATCCGTCAGCAAAGGATGCAATTTTAACCTTAGCCGGTGCATCGCCAGGATCTGGAGTGTTACATGAAGAATTTTAGAGGGACCTTTGGGAAGTCATATTTGATAAGGAGGCAATTCGTGAAAAACTCAAGAACCAGATGCTGAAAGTAGCCAAGCAGGAGGAGCTAAAACCCCGAGATACTGGAGATTTGTCAGGAAGTAAAGGACAGTAGAACCATGGCTCATGCCAAGGATGTTGAAACCCAGAAATTTGGAATGCAACTCCAGAAATATTAAAGGACGTCACGAGAAGACTTCGCGTCAACAGAGATGATCTGGCAAAAGAACTTGAGAAGGACAAGCATGATCAGAAGAAGCCATCGGAGACATGCACAAGACCTGAAGAGTTTGATGACTTTGAAGATTTATTGACCTCCAGAAGACCAAACCCATGTTATATACTTACGTTAGATGGGTGTTTGTGAGCTGCCTTTTGTTTGATGTTTTTCCGACAACCACAAAATAAAATGCCTTTTCAAAACTATTGTTTGTATTGCGTGTATCCCTCTCTATCTTTATTATCTCACCCCCAAAACCCCTGGACCCAATAGAGGATGAATGGAGATGAACTCACATTTTCGGGACCAATAAGTCAATTGGAGACAGACCAATGGATTCAGAACATGGAAGATCATATGGAGAATAACCCGATAGTCAGAAAGGATATGACCCAGCATGCTCTTTGGTGCTTTGAAAGAGGTGCTGCTACTTGGTGGAGGATGTACCAAAACATCAATGGATGGCAAGGAGTAACCACTTGGAAGGAATTTAAGTTAACTTTGCTAAAGTCTCGTCTTGTGTCCCTGAAGATGAAGCCTTATGGAAATGATATGAAGAAATCTTGTGCATGCAAGCTTTGTGGAGAAATAGGACACACCCATGAGGAACACAATGATGGATGTTCTCATTGTGAAGAAAGTCACCCAGCTGAAGAATGCCCCACTATGCACGTGACTTGTTTCTTGTGTGAAGGGACTACCCACTACCCTGCTCAGTGTCACATTTACCCCATGGTACAGAGAACCATCCAGCAGAAGAAAGAAACAATGAAAGGAGCCCTCAAGGAAACTTCAGAAGAATCTGTGATGAAGGAAGGGGTGGAGGACAAACCCAAAGGAAACCCTATTAAACCCCGCACCAAGTCTTGCTATTCATGTGGAGAAGAAGGACACATCTCCGAGAATTGTTTGAATGGGGATCTAGTAAAATTCCTGACAGAGGAAGTAGAGTATGACCCACAGGAAATAGAATCCCTGATTGGAATGGAAAAGTCCAGGAAGAGGAGTAGATTGGATTCCAGGAAGGACCTGAGCCATATCACCTGTTTCAGGTGCAAGGAATCAGGGCACTACTTCAGTAGTTTCCCAAAAAGGAAGCCGGGGACCCAAGGAGGCTATGTAATCATGAGGAAACCTCGATACTTGTCAGAAGTAATATGTTTCTTCTGCAATGAAGTAGGGCACTTTGTAAGACATTGTCCCAAGGAGAAGGAGACTTGTGCTAAATAGTTGAGTTAGCTACAAAAGAAAATGTAGTAGTAGTAGTGGGATCAATTCTTTTACATTGAGGTGTTGAGTTGAGGCATGTAATGGAAATGCAGGAGATTGTATTAATTTGAGAATCAATAAAGTCAACATAGTTGGTACTGAATTGGATTGTATGAGCTGTTACTCTGTGAAGAAATATTTTGACCATTTTCGAGGATATGAGAAATACGGTCTATGGATGATTTTGTGCATTTCAAGGGTGGTAGTACCCTGTGAGGACACTTGACCTCTGGAAAGGAGTATGATATTCCACGGAGAGGACCTTGGACAAAATAAGTACGAGTTTTATCTCGATATGTGGGATACCCAAGAGTATGGAGAGATGAAGTACTATTGGATATAAAGGAGGTATAATGTTGGTAATATGGAGCCATTGTAACTCCATGATGAGTCTGAGTAATCACGTATTAGTTTGGTACAAATAGAAGGAAGGGAGACAATACCATTGGATGGATTTAAGAATGCTAGGAAGCTGGATGTTGGAAAAATGATCAGTTGCCCTAAGGATGAGTTCAAGGTTTACAAGTGATGAGATGGGCCATAACCCACAGGCCCTAGGACCTGCCAAGAAGCAAGCACACTCTTGCTGAAGGAAAAACCCTGGAAGAGGATACGCCTTACGATCTTATAGGAGTTTACGCAAAACCCGAGAGATGTGAAGAAATGATAGTTGTTTGTCTGGTTTGCAGAATCAATGGATTATACGAACTTGGTTCGTTGACAAGAGAAATTCTGCAATGCTTGTGAGGATGACTGAGAGTTAGAATGCGAGATTCGCTAAACCATATACAAGGTAATGATTTGGGTGCGGGATGGATTGATCACCATACCGACTTACTCTTATTATTTGCCTTGCTATACGGGATGGTAAATCTGAGTGACTTGCCTATACTAGAGAGACGACGATATTAAACCTTGTTTGAACCTTAGAATGGTATAAGTATTTTCCCCTTGTACAAGGAAGCTATTGCCAATCGTAGGATATACGGTGAGAATGAAGCCCAGACCCATTTCCTGCAGGAGAAACCATAAGTGGTTGACCGCCATGAGATATCGATAGTTGTTTAGTATTGGCGCCAGACCTGTTAGCCAAGAAGACCCAGTCATGGAATAACCTTACCAAGATGAAATGGACACAGGAATTGAGGAAAAAGTTATGCCACCATCGGAAGAGCCCAGAGAAGGAATTATCCAGAAGATCTAAGAAGATCGACAATAAGGATGGGGTATATGAGTTTGGAAGGAACCGTAGCAATGCTTCTAAAGGTGGTAGCACCCCTGACCCCTGTGACGATTGATGGTTTTGAGAAGACCCCCAAACCCTAATCTATTTCTTGCTAGCCTCACCGGATCTCGAGGACGAGATTCATTTTAAGGGTGGTAGGTTTGTAACATCCCAAAATTCTAAATTTTGGAATGTTATATTAAATAGATAGTTTTGATTGATTGTATGATTGCTTGTGTGAAATTGAGTGAAACTTGAAACTTTTTGAAAGTTAAATGAGAGGGAATAATATGAATTTTCCAAAACTTTCACTTTGCTTTCTGATCTCCATGCATTCAAATTCTTTTCAAATACAAAACCCTAGTGAGAAGATGACATGACTTCTTCCATTTAAAAATGAAAAGGGTTTTTGGACAGATTTGAATTTCATTTGGAAATATTTTAAATTTAGAAACTTTATGCAACTCAATGATTTCCATGAGAGAAGATAAAATGACTTCTTCAAAACATATGAAATATGAGTTGGGAGTTTAAAAGAATCCAATTTAGAGTCCTCTGAAATTATTTTCAATTGAGAGTTATTTGGGTTTTATTTAAATTATTTTTCTCCAAAAATAAAATATATGGAAATTAGGGTAAAATGATTCCTTACTGTAGAAAAATGGAGAGAAATAATTTTTAAATCATTTTGGTATTTTTAAAATGATTTCTTTTGGATTTTAGTACAACAGTAGCACTCTTTGCTTTATTTGAATTTTTGTGTATTTTATTTGAAGTTATAATAATGTTCATCTTGTAGGAAATCTTTTTCTGAAAACTTTGATATATTATATGCCTATAGTATATTTTTGTTTATTTAGTTTTATTTCTATTTTTGTAAAAAAATAAATGTTTAAAAAAATGAAAAATCTTTTCCTCCGCCGGACCGGGCCGGCCCAGTTTGCCAGGCCGCGGCCCGCCAGCCCAGCACCCTCGTCCCCGAGCTCAGGATGGTTTCCCGAGCCAGCACGCCGCCGCCGCCGTGACCGCCTCCAACTCCCCGCCGCCCTTGCCCCTCCTCCATGCCTCGCGCCTCCTCTCCCTCCTTAAAAAGCGGCCACGGGCCTGATATGTCTCCAACGTATCTATAATTTTTTATTGTTCCATGCTATTATATTACCCCTTTTGGATGTTTATGGGCATTATTTTACACATTTATATCATTTTTGGGACTAGCCTACTAACCGGAGGCCCAGCCCATATTGCTGTTTTTTTTTGCCTATTTCAGTATTTCGAAGAAAAGGAATATCAAACAGAGTCCAAACGGAATGAATCCTTTGGGAGCGTTACCTTTGGAACAAATCTGATCCGGAGAGCCTGGAGTGCAAGTCAAGAAAGCTCCGAGGGCCCCACGAGATAGGAGGGCGCACCCCCCTGTAGAGCGCGCCCCCTGTCTCGTGGGCCCCTCAGGCAGCCACCGACGTACTTCTTCCTCCTATATATACCTACGTACCCTGAAAATATCCAGGAGCACCACGAAACACAATTTCCACTGCCGTAACCTTCTGTATCCGTGAGATCCCATCTTGGAGCCCTTGCCGGCACTCTGCCGGAGGGGGAAGCAACCACGGAGGGCCTCTACATCAACATCCTTGCCCCTCCGATGAGTTGTGAGTAGTTTACCACAGACCTACGGGTCCATAGTTATTGGCTAGATGGCTTCTTCTCTCTTTTTGGATCTCAATACAATGTTCTCCCCCTCTCTTCCGGAGATCTATTCGATGTAATCTCTTTTTGCGGTGTGTTTGTCGAGATCCGATGAATTGTGGGTTTATGATCAAGTTTATCTATGGATAATATTTGAATCTTCTCTGAATTCTTTTATGTATGATTGAGTTATCTTTGCAAGTCTCTTCGAATTATCAGTTTGGTTTGGCCTACTAGATTGGTCTTTCTTGCCATGGGAGAAGTGCTTAGCTTTGGGTTCAATCTTGCGGTGTTCTTACCCAGTGACAGAAAGGGTTGCAAGACACGTATTGTATTGTTTCCATCGAGGATAACAAGATGGGGTTTATATCATATTGCATGTGTTTATCCCTCTACATCATGTCTTCTTGCTTAATGCGTTACTCTGTTCTTATGAACTTAATACTCTAGATGCATGCTGGATAGCGGTCGATGTGTGGAGTTATAGTAGTAGATGCAGGCAGGAGTCGGTCTACTTGTTATGGACGTGATGCTATATACATGATCATGCCTAGATAATCTCATAACTATGCGCTTTTCTATCAATTGCTCGAAAGTAATTTGTTCACCCACCGTAATACTTATGCTATCTTGAGAGAAGCCTCTAGTGAAACCTATGGCCCCTGGGTCTATCTATTATCATATTTGCTTTCCATCTACTTTTATTTGCATCTTTACTTTTTGTATCTATATCAAAAATACCAAAAATATATTTATCTTATCATACTATCTTTATTAGATCTCACTTTCGCAAGTGGCCGTGAAGGGATTGACAACCCCTTTATTGCGTTGGTTGCGAGTTCTCAGTTTGTTTGTGTAGGTGCATGGGACTTTTGAGGAGCCTCCTACTGGATTGATACCTTGGTTCTCAAAACTTAAGGAAATACTTACGCTACACTTTGCTGCATCACCCTCTCCTCTTCGAGGAAAACCAACGCAAGCTCAAGACGTAGCAAGAAGGATTTTTGGCGCCGTTGCCGGGGAGGTCTTCGCTCAAGTCAAGACATACCAAGTACCCATCACAAACCCATCTCCCTCGCATTTACAGTATTTGCCATTTGCTTCTACTTTTCCTCTCCCCCACTTCACCCTTGCCGTTTTATTTGCCCTCTCTTTCCCAATCTCCTCCTCTCTTTCGCTTGCCCTTTTGTTTGCTCGTTTGGTTGGAATAGATGCTTATTTATTGCTAAACAGAGAACCTAAGATCTATGGATCCCCATCCGCTTGCTAATCTTTTTAAGAGATCCAATTATGATGAACCAATTGCTAGTGAGTTTTGTGCACTAGATTATCTTTATGAAGCTTTGCTTACAATTTGTGAATCTGAAAATTACGATGAAGAAATTTATGAAGAGATTCACAATAATTCCTTGAATAAAAAGCATGATTGCAATGATTTTCCTATAAATTCTCTTGATGTCAATTGTGCTAATAATATGCAAAACCCTAAGCTTGGGGATGCTAGTTTTGCTATGTCTACTACTTGTTTCAATGATCATAATTGGGGTGATTCTTCTTATAATCTTGAAAATTTATTTAAGCCCCATGATGAATATGAGATTGATAATAGTGTTTGCAATAATATTGAAAGTGGGTCTGGAAGAGTGTCAACTTTAGATCCCACATATTTGGAGTATGTTCAATCTTATGATATTTTTGGTCAAAGTGGGATTGGAAAGGTCATGACTTTAGTTAATGTTAATCCCACTATCTGGGAAGAGTGTCAACTTTGCATGCATGTGGATCATGTTGATAATATGTTTTGTGATAGCTATTTTGTTGAATTTGCCTATGATCCTACATGTAATTATTATGAGAGAGGGAAATATGGTCATAGGAATTTTTATCTTATTAAATTACCTCTCGTCATGTTGAGATTGCTACTGTCTCTTTCTTCTTCCTTGCGTACACTAGTTTTTGCTTGCCTTGCAAATTTGTTTGCTTATAATATGCCTATGCATATGCAGTATGTTAGACTTAGATGTGTTTGTCACGTGTTTTATGATGCTCTCTTTGTGCTTCAATTCTTGTATTCCATGTGAGCATCATTGAAATCTCAATGCCTAGCTAAAAAAGGCTTTAAAGAAAAGCGCTTGTTGGGAGACAACCCAATATTTTTCCTTGCTGTTATTTAATAAATCTTGCATCTACCTTCTAGTTAGATGTGTTTTTATCTTTTAATTAGTGTTTGTGCCAAGTAGAACCTATAGGATAACCTACGATGATAGTTGATTTGATTCTGCTGAAAAACAGAAACTTTGCACGCACGAATATAATTTTGTTAAATCATAGGAATGTGCTTTTGCATTGATTCTTTTTGATAATGTTCAATAAACAAATTTTCCAGGACTTCCTATTTTGGTAGGAGTTTTAGAGTTCCATAAGTTTGCGTTAGTTACAGATTGCTACAGACTGTTCTGTTTTTGACAGATTCTGTTTTTCGTGTGTTGTTTGCTTATTTCAATGCATCTATGGCTAGTAAATTAGTTTATAAACCATAAAGAAGTTGGGATAAAGTAGGTTTAACACCAATATATATAAATAATTAGTTCATGGCAGTACCTTATGTAGTGGTTTTGTTTTCTTTCACTAACGGAGCTTATAAGATTTCCTGTTGAGTTTTGTGTTGTGAAGTTTTCAAGTTTTGGGTAAAGCTTTTATGGACTATGGAATAAAGGGTGGCAAGAGCCTAATCTTGGGGATGCTTATGGAACCCCAAGATATTCAAGAATAGCCAAAAGCCTAAGCCCTCTCTTTCGTCTTCATTCATTGGTAACTTTACTTGGAGCTATATTTTTATTCGCCACATGATATGTGTTTTGCTTGGAGCGTCGTGTATTATATTAGTCTTTGCTTTTTAGTTTTCCACAATCATCCTTGCTGTACACACCTTTTGGGAGAAGCCTATTTGATTAGAATTTGCTAGAATACTCTATGTGCTTCACTTATATCTTTTGAGCTTGATAGTTTTTGCTCTAGTGCTTCACTTATATCTTTTAGAGCACGGTGGTGTCTTAATTTAAAGAAATTGCTAGTCTCTCATGCTTCACTTATATTATTTTGAGAGTCTTTTAGAACAGCATGGTATTTGCTATGATTATAAAGTTGGTCCTAGGATGATGAGCATCCAAGTTAGGTATAATAAAAACTATCATAGAAAGTGAATTGGATGCTATGATCAATTTGATACTTGATAATTGTTTTGAGATATGGAGGTAGTGATGTTAAAGTCATGCTAGTTGGGTGATTATGAATTTAAAGAATGCTTGTGTTGAAGCTTGTGATTCCCATAGCATGCACATATGGTGAACCGCTTTGTGATGAAGTTGGAGCACAATTTTATTTATTGATTGTCTTCCTTATGAGTGGCGGTCTGGGATGAGCGATGGTCTTTTCCTACCAATCTATCCCCCTAGGAGCATGCGCGTAGTACTTTGGTTTTTGATGACTTCTAAATTTTTGCAACAAGTATATGAGTTCTTTTGATTAATGTTGAGTCCATGGATTATACGCACTCTTTCACCCTTCCACCATTGCTAGACTCTCTTGTACCGTGCAATTTTCGCCGGTACCATACACCCACCATACTCCTTCCTCAAAACAGCCACCATACCTACCTATTATGGCATTACCATAGCCATCCCGAGATATATTGCCATGCAACTTTCCACCGTTCCGTTCATATGACACGCATTAGTTTTGTTATATTACTTTTTGCATGATCATGTAGTTGACATTGTATTTGTGGCAAGGCCACCTTCATAATTTTCATACATGTCGCTCTTGATTCATTGCATATCCCGGTACACCGCCGGAGGCATTCATATAGAGTCATATCTTGTTCTAGCTTTGAGTTGTAAATCCATAAAAGTGTGATGATCTTCATTATTAGAGCATTGTCCTAGTGAGGAAAGGATGGTGAAGACTATGATTCCCCCACAAGTCGGGATGAGACTTCGGACTTTACAAAAAGAAAAAAAAAGAAAAAAAGAGAAAGGCCAAAAAAAGGCCAAAGAAAAAAAAGAAAAAAAATAAAAAATAAATAAAATGAGAGAAAAAGAGAGAAGGGACAATGCTACTATCTCTTTTTCCACACTTGTGCTTCAAATATAGCACTATGATCTTCATGATAGAGAGTCTCATATGTTGTCAGTTTCATATGCTAGTGGGAATTTTTCATTATAGAACTTGGCAAGTTGGATGCACCCCACTTAGTTTCTTTTATTGAGATTTCATATATTTATAGCTCTAGTGCATCCATTGCATGGCAATCCCTACTCACTCACATTGATATCTATTAATGGGCATCTCCATAGCCCGTTGATACGCCTAGTTGATGTGAGACTATCTTCTCCTTTTTGTCTTCTCCACAACCACCCTTCTATTCCACATATGCTATGTCCATGGCTCACGCTCATGTATTGCGTGAAAGTTGAAAAAGTTTGAGATTATTAAAGTATGAAACAATTGCTTGGCTTGTCATCGGGGTTGTGCATGATTAAATACTTTGTGTGATGAAGATAGAGCATAGCCAGACTATATGATTTTGTAGGGATAACTTTCTTTAGCCATGTTATTTTGAGAAGACATGATTACTTTGATTAGTATGCTTGAAGTATTACTATTTCTTATGTCAATATGAACTTTTATTTTGTATTCATTTGGATCTGAACATTCATGCCACAATAAAGAAAATTACATTATGAATTATGCTAGGTAGCATTCCGCATCAAATATTCTCTTTTTATCATTTACCTACTCGAGGACGAGCAGGAATTAAGCTTGGGGATGCTTGATACGTCTCCAACATATCTATATTTTTTGATTGTTCCATGCTATTATATTACCCCTTTTGGATGTTTATGGGCTTTATTTTACACATTTATATCATTTTTGGGACTAACCTACTAACCGGAGGCCCAGCCCATATTGCTGTTTTTTTTCCTATTTCAGTATTTCGAAGAAAAGGAATATCAAACGGAGTCCAAATGGAATGAAACCTTCGGGAGCATTATTTTTGGAACAAATCTGATCCGGAGAGCCTGGAGTGCAAGTCAAGAAAGCTCCAAGGGCCCCACGAGATAGGAGGGCACGCCCCCCTGTAAGGCGCGCCCCCTGTCTCGTGGGCCCCTCGGGCGGCCACCGACGTACTTCTTCCTCCTATATATACCTACGTACCCCGAAAACATCCAGGAGCACCACGAAACACAATTTCCATCGCCGTAACCTTCTGTATCCGCGAGATCCCATCTTGGAGCCCTTGCCGACACTCTGCCGGAGGGGGAAGCAACCATGAAAGGCCTCTACATCAACATCCTTGCCCCTCCGATGAGTTGTGAGTAGTTTACCACAGACCTACGGGTCCATAGTTATGAGCTAGATGGCTTCTTCTCTCTTTTTGGATCTCAATACAATGTTCTCCCCCTCTCTTGTGGAGATCTATTCGATGTAATCTCTTTTTGCGGTGTGTTTGTCGAGATTCGATGAATTGTGGGTTTATGATCAAGTTTATCTATGAATAATATTTGAATCTTCTCTGAATTCTTTTATGTATGATTGAGTTATCTTTGCAAGTCTCTTCGAATTATCAGTTTGGTTTGGCCTACTAGATTGGTCTTTCTTGCCATGGGAGAAGTGCTTAGCTTTGGGTTCAATCTTGCGGTGTTCTTACCCAGTGACAGAAAGGGTTGCAAGACACGTATTGTATTGTTGCCATCGAGGATAATAAGATGGGGTTTATATCATATTGCATGTGTTTATCCCTCTACATCATGTCTTCTCGCTTAATGCGTTACTCTGTTCTTATGAACTTAATACTCTAGATGCATGCTGGATAGCGGTCAATGTTTGGAGTAATAGTAGTAGATGCAGGCAGGAGTCGGTCTACTTCTTATGGACGTGATGCCTATATACATGATCATGCCTAGATAATGTCATAAATATGCACTTTTCTATCAATTACTCGACAATAATTTGTTCACCCACCGTAATACTTATGCTATCTTGAGAGAAGCCTCTAGTGAAACCTATGGCCCCCGGGTCTATCTCTTATCATATTTGCTTTCCATCTACTTTTATTTGCATCTTTACTTTTTGTATCTATATCAAAAATACCAAAAATATATTTATCTTATCATACTATCTTTATTAGATCTCACTTTCGCAAGTGGCCCTGAAGGGATTGACAACCCCTTTATTGCGTTGGTTGCGAGTTCTCAGTTTGTTTGTGTAGGTGCGTGGGAATTTTGAGGAGCCTCCTATTGGATTGATACCTTGGTTCTCAAAACTGAGGGAAATACTTACGCTACACTTTGCTGCATCACCCTCTCCTCTTCAAGGAAAACCAACGCAAGCTCAAGACATAGAAGGGCCCCGTCTCTCTCTCTGCTCGCGCCGCCGCCTCTCCCACATGTCGCCGCGCCGCCGCGTCTCGCCTGCCGCCGCCGCCGGTGAGATCCGCCGCAGTAGCCGCCGCCGCTGCTCCGCCATGGCGCCGCCGCCGCACCTGGACGCTGCCGTCGCCCGCACTGCGCAAGCCGTTGCCATTTCCGCCCCGCATCGCCGGAGTTCGCCACCGCCCCGACGCCCGCGCTGGAGTTCGCCGCCGGCCAGATCCGCTCCGCCGCCCGTCGCAAAACGCCCGCCACCGGTTTTTCGTCAGAAAACCGCCCCGACCGGTAAAACCGCTAAGACTGATCGGTTGTGTTTTGTTTTTTTCTTCAGAAAACCCGTTTTTTCTTTTAGTCTAGTTATTCTGTGAACGTTCGTTAGATAGTTTTTTTTCTCTCTTTCCCTTGCACTCGGCCAGGGACCTGTATGTAATTAGTTTCTTCACAGATTAGTCCCTAATCTTTAAACGTTCACTACTTTTTACTCGTGTATCCAAATCCAACGAAACCAACGCCCACTTCTTCGTTATGATCCCCTCTATCTAGTAAAATAACTTAAACATGTTTTTGTAAGTTTTAAAATTTGAATTCAAACAGCTTAGTTTTTGAATTTTGTTTGGTCGTAACTTGAGTTTTATAACTCCATTTTAGTTGATTCTTTTTGCAGATCGAATCTCTTGACCTAAACTTTCTGATAAGTCCAAATTCATTTAATTTTGGTACTGTTAGAAATTGTTTTATGTTGCAAGTGTTATTTTCTTGGTTTTGAAGTTTTCCAATTTGTTTTCTTCGTTCTTTCTGATGTTTTGAGTGATTGCTTATGTGTGGTTACTATTGCTTGATTATGATAGATTGACCGGAGTGTGACGAATAGAAATGTCAGGAGTATTGAGTGTGAAGCTTCTTTATCAACAGTACAGGCAAGTTCACACTTTGATCATATCCCTTTCATACCCAGTTTTTATGCATTAGTTTCACCCTCAAACATTGCATGGTTAGGAATTGATAACATGTGGGTTTTGGGAAGTAGTTGATGAGGTAGGAACCTATTGTCTTGCATTCAAACCTTGGGTGTTACTACGTTATGCTTATACTGCTATGCTATGCTTGTAGACGTGGTTTGGTTCGAGTGATTCATGACAGATGTGAGTGTTGTTACATAATGGTTAACTTAAGGTGACTACTTTAATACACATCTGGGTGGAATGGTAGGGGCACCCTGGAGTACCGAGTGGTTTTCCCGGGCACTTGGAGAACCCAGTGCTTGCCCAAGGGAATCCAGGAGGACCCGTGTGATTACCCTATGGAATGCCACCCAGGCTCAAAGGGATCGTAAGATTATTCATGGTAGAAACTTCCGTGTGCAGCCACAAGCCATTATGGGCTCTGGCATAGTTGAGTATGTTGTGTGAGCTCTTGAAGAGGTAGACTAGTAGATGTAGGGGGTGTAGGTGGTACTATCTACCCAGAGTAAAGAGTTAATGCTTCTGAAAGATTGTGTCTCGATCATCCGTTTCTCAAACACCTTGTAGTGCGAGAAATCCAACGGAGGCAATCGAGTCTTGTGGGGAAAGTGCGCAAACCTCTACAGAGTGTATAAACTAACCATGGTTAGCCATGTCCCCGGTTATGGACATCTTGAGTATCTGGTTCTTGGATTATCGTGTTGATCTCATCACATTATCTAATGTATTTGATTGGGTTAACGATTATTATTTTGGGGATTGAGTTGGAGGAACCTTCTGAACATTTTCAACAAACTTTGTAGTTAAATAAAATTTATTCCTTTGTTGTAGGAAAAAATTGGCTTTATGCAAAATTAAACTTAGAGCTTCCACCAGCCAAATATGCATGTAGTGATAACTATTATTCATCATTTATCCTATGGTGTGAATTTGCCAGTACATTCAATGTACTGACCTACATGGCTGCAACGTCTTATGTTGCAGGATTCTTACGACGAGTAGGTGATATGTTAGGGTTACGATTCCTACACTCAACTTTGCCGTTGGTGTTGATGGGAATCCACAACCTTGTTGTTTCTTCCGCTTTATGGATTGAGGTGATAGTATTTAGGTTACTTTATACATGTGATTTACCTCTGTTATAAATCATCAAGTACTATGTGTGTCAGCATACCGATCCAGGGATGACACTTAAGCACAGAGACTTCGATCCATTCGGGTCAGGTCGCTACACATTAGCTCAAGGAGAATACGGTGAGAACTGTGTGTCCTGGACTGTGTGTCCTCGGGTTTAAATACCCAGCCGCTCCAACCAGACGTACAACTGTCACAACAGTTGAAACTGGTCTACCAAATCATTGTCTTCACCAAGCCAACTAGTTCTATTTCCTCAACCCTTTCATTTCTTCATTTATGTGTTGATGAACCTGATCATTACTGTTTGAAGATTTTGACTGAAGACTTTCTCTATTTCTTCTATACTAATTCTTCAGTCACACAGTCTTCAGCCTGCTTATCCTATTTTCACGCTATCTGTACTCTGTGCTTGTTTTCATTTCATCGTGATGACTATGCTGTTGCTCTGTGATGATTATACCTGAGTACTTATTCCACTGCTAGTGTTTCGTTGCTTAGGAATTTCTTCAGCTAGAAATTCCTCAGTGACGAATTTGTAAAAAACGCCTATTCACCCCCCTTCTAGTCGATATAACACTTTCAATTGGTATAAGAGCAAGGTACTCCCTTGTTCTGTGTGATTTTGGTTTAACCACCTAGAGTTTTAGTTATGTCGATTGCAGGAATGATCAAGGTCTCGGCTGGGTGTCCTACCTTTGATGGGACGGACTACCCCTACTAGAATAACAAGATGTGCATGCATCTTGAGGCAATTGATAACAATATCTGGTATGTTGTGGAAAATGGTGTTCCCTCTATCACTCCGTCTGTGAATGCTGCTGATGTGAAGAGATTCAAGCAACTTGACTCTCAAGCGAAGAATATCTTATGTGGTCATCTGAGCAAAGGACCATACGACAGAGTGAGTGCTTTGGAAACAGCAAAGATGATTTGGGATAGGCTGTCCAAGGTCAACGAAGGAGTCTCCACTCAACGTGACTCCCGAGTTGATGTTCTTCACAATCTCGTCAACAGCTTCAAAAGATTCGACAACGAAAATGTTCAGCAAACCTTCGATTGCCTCACTAACATCTCAAATGAGCTTCAAGCACTTGGTGCCACTGACATTACCGACCATGAGGTGGTGAAGAAATTGCTAAGATCACTTGATTCCTCATTCGATACCCTTGCACTGATGATTCAAGAACGAGGAGACTACAAGTCACTAGATCCTGCTAATATCCTTGAGAGGCTAAATACTCATTATTTCCAGCTTGCTGAGAAGAGAGACCTCTACGGGCCGAGCTATTGAAGATCACGCGCACTGAAGGCCAATGCAGTCTCTGAATCTGAAGGTGGAGATTCTGGTAGCAGCCTTGGTGATCCTGAAGGACTGAGCCAGGATCTAGCAACGCTCATGAAGAAATTCCAGAAGTTCTCTTACCATGGTCTCTTTGGAAAGTCTTCAAGAAGTGATGGTTCCTCATCCCGTGACTACAAGAAGAGGACTTTCCACAAATGCAAGAAACCTGGTCACTACATGTCTGATTGTCCTCAGTGGGAAAAGGAATCAAAGAAGAAGAAGTACAAAGATGACGATTCTGATGACTCAAAGAAGAAGAATAAATCTTCAAAATCCTCATCATCAAAATCTTCATCTCATAAGAAGAGTAGTTCCAAGATGGCTCGGGCATTTATTGGCAAGGAAATGGACTCTGAAGCTGAATCTGAGGAAAATGTGGAAGAGGAGGAATCTGAGAAGTCAGACTCTGGTGTGGTGCGCCTAGCCATTGCTATTGCTTACGTCAGCAAGTCCATCTTCAATGCTGAAGAAAATGACCTCCCCAACACTGCTGACAAGAGCATCGATGACTATGCTCCCACCTATTGCTTCATGTCAAAAGGTGCCAAGGTACTCAAACATTCCCCCTCTGAATCTAGTGAGGATGAATCTGATGAGAATCTCAAACCTAGCTATTCCAAACTTGCTAAGATAGCTTTCAAACAACAAAAGGCTTTGGAAAAGTTTCAAAATCTTCTAAACAAAAGCGATGACCTATTGGGTGAGGAATTGAGTCGAACTAAGACTTTAACTGATAATCTTCAGAGACTTCAGTTTAAGTTTGACAATCTTCAGGGTCATCATAACTCTCTTTTAGCTGATCATGAGAAGCTTTCTTATGAATTTCTTCAGAGAAAGCAAGATCTTGAGAAGTTAAAAGTGAGTTATGAAGATCTTCAGAAGGAAAACGATTGATTGCTTGCTCAACAGACTAGTTCTGCTCAGGAAGAATTTATTCCACCATGTTTGAAATGCATTGAGCGTGAATCTGCTAATTCTTCACCTGAATGTTCAAATGCTTCTATTGCTGCAAATTCTTCAACTGTCTCCGTGGTCACAAATTCCTCATCTGAGGATACCACAAGTATCACTGACGATAATGCAGGGTTGAAGGAATTGTATGTGACATGCATATAAAAAAGCCTCAAAGGGCATCAGACTCTTTGTGATGTGCTCAAGATGCAGATCTTGAACAAGAACCCTAAGAAAGAGGGTATTGCCTTTGAGAGGAAACTCAATGCTGACGGGACCTACTGGAAACCTGAGCAGTATCCCAAAACCTCATGGGTTGCTGCAAAAGGACCTCCCATAGATCCATGCACTTTATCTGACTTTACTTGTGAATCTTCATATTCCTCTGATAAGTCATTTGATTCTAACTATAAACTTCTCAAGAATCAGAATGGTGAAGTATTTGCTCGATATGTTGGAACTAACTGCATGAACAATCCCCCTATGAAGAAAATATGGGTTCGCAAAAGGTGCCTTGAAAGTCTTTAGGTGAATGTCATCATGACACCACCTATGAAGAATAGGACCCCAGATCGAATTCTTCATCTAGATCAAATTCCTCATGTGGATCCAAATCCTCATATGAACATCATCATGCTAACACTTCTGTTTCGCAGGGAAAGTCTAAAGGCTATGAATATGTGCATTATTCTTCAAACCATTATGTTCATAAGTCCTCAAAGAATTTCTCTGCTTATTCATATGCTTACCCTAAACCCTCTTCTGTGAAACAAAGTGCACTGGCTTCTATGCCATCTTTCTCTTATGAAGCTCGCAGAATGATGAACTCTTTGCCACCCCTCCAGATGTGAGTGGTGAAGAAAAATAACTAATCTCTTATGCAGGGTCAGGTCTCCAGACGAACTTAAATCATCTGAAGAATTTGCTGGAGACCTGAATATGCTTGAATGGATGCAAGCTAATCATGAAGAAATGAATTATTCATTTCTCACGTCCTCATATTACTATATATGTTATACTGTTGATGAAATTCAATCTAACAGAATTGATATCATATTCTTCACTGATGAAGTATATGGGTTCTTAAGTTGCACTAATTCATCTGCAGGATGAACAACCCAAAGCTACTGAGTGGGTCCTCGACAGTGGATGTACAAATCACATGACCGGTGACAGGAACTTATTGATGGACACTGATTTATCTCCATCCCATCTGAAGGATATCACCTATGCTGACAAAGGCAAAAGCAAGGCACTGTGTCTAGGTAGGGTTGCAATCTCAGAGGATAGACACATGGACAAAGTCATGCTTGTCGAATCCTTAGGATTCAACCTCATGTTTGTCTCAATGCTTTGTGATCTTGATATGGTTGTCGTCTTTGGCAAATACCGCTACATTGTGCTAATGGAATTCGACAATTCCAAAGTATTCGAAGGCTTTAGGAGAGGAGACTTGTATATTGTTGATTCCTTTGCAGGACCAAAGCCTGCCACATGTCTACTTGCAAAAGCTTCAGAAGGCTGGTTATGGCATCGACGACTTGGTCATGCTGGGATGAGGAACTTGCATACACTTGCGAAGAAGAAGCATGTCATTGGCATCGAGTGTGTCAAATTCCGCTAAGATCATCTTTGTGGGGCTTGTGAGGTTGGAAAGATCACCAGAGCCAAGCATCCCTTGAAGACTATAATGACCACTTCTCGTCCCTTTGAATTACTTCACATGGTCTCTTTAGCCATACTCATTATGCCACATTCACTAGTGATGCATCTTTATATGTGTAGCGACCAGACCTCAAACGGTCAAGTCTCTGTGCATCAGTGTCATCCCTGGATCGGTAATGCTGACATGCAGAGTACTCGAGGAATTATAACAGAGTTTCAATCACACACTTATTACATCGAGCCCTCATAAAGAGTATGATTACATAATTAAATCATGGCTAAAGGCCATCTAAATTAGATAACTGTGGAAGATTCGAAGGTAAATGATTCCATCAACTCCAATGGCATAGCTGAGTGTAAAACAACGACCTATCGCACCTTATTCATCGTCTGAGTAGTCTGCAACATAAGACGTTGCAGCCCAAAATGGGTCAGCACATGGAATATGCTGGCATAGTTACACTATAAAGCAATGATAATGCAAGAACTATATCTACATGCAATATTTGGCTGGTGGTGGCTGTAAGTTTCATAGTTTTGCATAAAGCTAGTTTTTCCCTACAACAAAGGAATAAATTTATTTAACTACTCCCATGTTGCCCATTATTCGAGAAGGTAACCCCAACTCAATCCCAATTAAAAGTATCATAATTAACCCAACATCATAACTAATTAGAGTAACATGATGAGATCACATCAATAGATTCAAGTACTAGATACTCAAGGAGTCCATAACCGAGGAGACGGCTAACCATGATTAGTTTATACACTCTGCAGAGGTTTGCGCACTTTTCCCCACAAGACTCGACCACATCCATGATCGGATGATCAAGACATAGCCTTTTAGAAGCATTAACTCTCTACTTCGGGTAGACAGTACCACCTGCAACCCTCTACATCTGCTAGTCTACCTCTTCAAGAGCTCACGCAACTTACTCAACTATGCCAGAGCCAATAATTGCTTGTGGCTGCACACTGAAGTTTCTAGCAAGAATAATCTTACGATCCCTTTGAGCCTCGGTGGCATTCCATAGGATAATCACATGGTAACCCCGAGATTTCCAAAAGTAGGCAACACTGGGTTCCCCAGGTGCCTCAACCAATCCACCCAGATGTGTGTTAAAGTTGCCACCTTAATGTTATCCAATAGCTCTAAAACTTCCATGTGTGAATCATGATCCAATCCCGGCTACGAGCATGGCTAAGCAATAATAAGCATAACGCATATTCCCGGGGTGATCAAAAGGTATTAGGTTCCTACCTCAAGCAGTACAACCAAAACCACATGTTCCCAATCCTACCAATGCAACTGTTTCTGGGGCAATACTAATGCATTGTAAAACCTGGGTATAAAAGAGTATGATCAAAGTGTAACTTGCCTTGCTGACAATCCGCAAACTCTAGAGATTCGTAGTAACAAGCCTAGCATAGACAAACAAAAGCATACATAAGCAATCACTCAAACGAAACACGAGAAAATCCGAGAAAAGATCCAAATCCAACACGAAATAAGAAAACAGCTTAAACTAACAAGGGTCTAAACCTAACAGCAATATTAACATGTGAATTAGATCTTAGCAGTGGGTACACGTGATTAGCTATGATACGCAAAAAGATTCATCTCAAATGGAGCAACGAAACTCAAAATACGAACGAAACAAGATCGTTTACTAATCCGATCCAAAGTCAAATTTTACAGTACCAAAATCAAGTTCAAGTTGGCTAATTGGAAAGAGGGCTTCGAGATGAAGATTTTGGTGTTGGTTTCATCTAATTTGGATAAACGAGTAAAAAATTATACTAGTTTAATCAAGGGCTGAATCGCGATTAAAATAATCGCGGAAAAGTCCCTGGCCGAAAATAACCTAAAAAGAAAAGACTAACGAATGAACGTTCGCTGTCTGAGCCTAACCGGCGAATAATGTTCGTTAAAACAAATGAACGGACGAACGCCCGCTAAATAATAAAACTCAAATGGAAACCGATCTAAAACAATGAACCGCAAAACTAAAAAAACTGGCGTTCCGGTTCGTACCGGTTCGGGAAAAGTAACCGGCGGCGGCGGGGTTAACGGCGAGGCAGCGGGGTTAACAGCAGGGCGGCATCATGGGCAAGCGGGCGAGGCGGCAGCATGGGCAAGCGGGAGCAGCGGGCGACAGTGGAGGCGGCTTCGGGCTCCACGGGGGGGTGGGGGGTGGGGGGAGGGGGGGCTTTTAAAGGGCGAGGGGTGACGACGGCTTGGGCGAGGGGCACAGGAGTCCGGCTCGGACTCCTCGAGCTCGACGATGTCGGTGGCGGCGGCGCGGCGCGGGCTGGCTCGGCTGGGCCTTTGGCCGAGTTGGACGAAGGAAAACTTTTATTAAAATAATTTTACCCGAAGAGAAAATTCGTAATAAAATACAAAAAATTCTAAAAATGCCAAAAACAATTTTTGCCGTCTAAATAGAATATTTAGAAAAAAGTGAACATTTTTCTGGCCTAAAAATGCATATTTTTCTAATTCAAATAAAATAGCAAATAAAATACTAGAAAAATCATAATTTGATTTTAAATTTCTTTCTCCAATATTTCTCTTAACTTGAAGAAGTCATATTATCTTCTCTCATTTATTTTTAATATTGGAAATAATTGGGGAGAAAATAATAAAACCAAATTGATCCTTTTCTTCAAGTTTGAAATAAATTCAAATATGAATTTTGTGAAACCTCCAACTCTCTCCTTGGGTCCTTGAGTTGCTTATGATTTCTAGGATCTCAACCAAAATGCAAGAATAAATATGATATGCATATAATGGTCTATGTATAACATCCAAATTGAAAATTGGGATGTTACAAACCTACCCCCTTAAGATGAATCTCGCCCTCGAGATTCGTGTTGGTCAGCAAAAAGGTTTGGGTGGTCTCTACGAAGGTCTTCTTCTCGCTCCAAGGTGGCTTCAGCCTCGGTATGGTGGCTCCACTGAACTTTGCAAAACTTGATAACCTTGCTGCGAATAACTCGACTGGAAAACTCGAGAATCTTCACCGGCTGCTCTTCATAAGTCAAATCACTGTCTAACTGAATCGCTTCCAGTGGCACTGTATCTCTCAGAGGAATGTCGGCCATCTCAGCGTGGCACTTCTTCAACTGGGAAACATGAAACACATCATGAACTCCTGACAATCCTTCCGGCAATTCCAGCTTGTATGCAACTTCTCCCATATGTTCCAAAACTCTGTATGGTCCCACAAAACATGGTGCTAGCTCTCCCTTAACTCCAAAACGCTTAACTCCTCAAAGCGGGGACACACGAAGATATACTCTGTCTCCGACTTTGTAAACTATCTCCTTGCGTTTAGAATCCGCATAACTCTTCTGCCTGGACTGGGCTACCTTAAGTCTGTCGTGAATCAACTTAACCTTCTCTTCAGAGTCCTTGATTAAATCTGGTCCGAACAACTGCCGATCTCCAACTTCATCCCACGATAACGGTGTCCTGCACCTCCTTCCGTACAAGGCTTCGAAAGGGGCCATCTTCAAACTGTCTTGATAACTGTTGTTATAAGAGAACTCTGCATACGACAAATTGTCGTCCCAACTAGATCCATAATCTAGCGCACAAGCTCTCAACATGTCCTCCAGAATCTGATTGAGTCTCTCGGTCTGTCCATCTGTCTGTGGATGAAAGGCTGTACTAAACTCTAGCCTAGTACCCAAAGTTTCATGCAACTGGTTCCAAAACTTTGAAGTGAACTGGGTTCCTCTATATGATACGATGGTCCTCGGAACTCCATGTAGACATACGATCCTAGTCATGTATATCGTTGCCAACTTAGCACTCGTAGAGGTGGTCTTCACCGGGATGAAATGAGCTACTTTCGTCAAACGATCGACTACAACCCAGATAGAGTCATAGCCTGAACGAGTCCTGGGCAATCCAATGATAAAATCCATGCCCAGTTTATCCCACTTCCATTCGGGTATCGGCAATGGCTGTAGCAATCTAGCTGGCTTCTGATGCTTTGCCTTAACTCTCTGACATACATCACATACTGCTACATACTCGGCAATATCCTTCTTCATTCCTGTCCACCAGAAACTTTCCTTCAAATCTAGATACATTTAGTGTTTCCTGGGTGAATTGAATACAACGAATCATGGGCCTCCTATAGAATCAACTTCCTGATCTCGGGGTCATTAGGCACATATACGAGATCCTCAAACCATAAAGTGTCGTGCTCATCCTTACAAAATCCCTTAGCCTTTCCTCTGCTCATCCTTTCCTTAATCTCGGCAATCTCCTTGTCAGTCTTCTGGGCTTCTCTGATTTTACCCATCAAAGTGGACTGAATTTCCAATGCTGCTACATAACCTCTCGGAACTATCTCCAAACATAGCTCTCGGAGATCATCTGCTAACTCCTTTGGTAATCCTCCGGTCATGAGCGTGTTAACATAACTCTTGCAGCTCAACGCATCTGCTACGACATTGGCCTTTCCAGGATGATAGTGCAATTTCATATCATAATCCTTGATGAGCTCCAACCATCTCCTTTGCCTGAGGTTCAACTCCTTCTGCGTGAAGATATATTTCAAATTCTTATGATCTGTGTATACCTCACAATGGTTTCCGATGAGAAAATGTCTCCATGTCTTCAACGCATGCACTACTCTACTAACTCAAAATCATGCGTAGCATAATTCAGCTCATGGGGTTTAAGTTGTCGTGAGGCATATGAAACAACACTTCCTTCCTGCATAAGCACTGCTCCAAGTCCTCGACGTGAAGCGTCGCAATACACATGATAATCCTGCCATTGGTCTGGCAGAATCAACACTGGGGCTGTAACCAAACATTTCTTCAACTCCTGAAAACTGGCTTCACACTCCTTAGTCCATTTAAACTTGGTGTCCTTCTTCAATAACTCCATCATGGGCTTTGCAATCCTGGAGAAATTCTCAATGAACCTCCAATAATATCCTGCGAGTCCAAGAAAACTCCTGATCTCACCAACTGATGTGGGTGCCACCCATTTAGTCACAGAAGCAACATTGGTAGGGTCTACTGCTATTCCTTCTCCGAATATAACATGTTCGAGAAATAAAACTTCCTTTAACCAAAACTTACATTTGCTGAACTTGGCATACAACCAATGTTCTCTGAGCTTCTCAAGAACCAAACGCAAATGCTCCTTATGCTCTTCTTCATTCTTCGAGTAGACTAATATATCATCAATGAATACCACGACGAACTTATCCAAAAACTCCATAACCACTTTGTTCATCATATTCATGAAATAGGTAGGCGCGTTAGTCAGACCAAATGACATAATGGTAATACTCATATAACCCGTACCTTGTGGTAAAAGTTGTCTTAGGTATATCCTGCTCTCCAATCTTCAACTGGTGATAACCCGATCGAAGATCAATCTTAGAGAATACTTTAGCTCCTTGCAACTGGTCAAACAAATCATTGATCATCGGCAGAGGGTATTTGTTCTTGATCATCACCTCATTCAATGCACGATAGCCAACAACCATCCTTAAAGATCCATCCTTCTCCACTAGAAGCACTGGGGCTCCCCAAGGTGATGAACTTGGTCGAATGTAACCTTTATCCAGTAACTCCTTAATTTGCTTCTTAATTTGTTCCAAATCTTGTGCGGGCATCCGATACGATCTCTTTGATATTGGCCCGGTGCCTGGCAATAGCTCAATCAAAAACTCAATGTCTCGATCTGGTGGCATGCCTGGTAACTCCTCTGGAAATACACCGGGGTAGTCCTTCACCACTCGTACTTCCTCCTGTAGAACTCCTGATAAGGAATTCACTTGAGTCCTCTTCGACACATGCCGGGATACATACTTGATCCTCCTTACTTCTAGGGTGGTGAGGAATATCGACTTACTAGCACAATCAATGTTTCCTCCATATTTTGATAACCAATCTATACCTAATATTATATCCAATCCTTGTGACTCCAAAATTATTAGGTCCGAGGGAAACTCATGTCTACCAATGGTCAAGGGTAACTGATCACACCATTGGCTGGCCATATACTCTGCTCCTGGCGAGCTTAGTAACATGGGTGACCTAATGTCTAGGGTTGGCAATTTAAACTTGTCCACAAATACCATTGATATGTATGAATGTGATGCACCAGTATCGAAAAGAACAAGTGTGGGAAATGCATTAATAAAAAACTTACCGATAACTACGTCGGGTTGATCCTCTATCTCCTCCATGCTGATGTGGTTCACCTAATCTTTTGTGAAGGGTTTGGGCTTCTTGGCAGAACTCCCATTGCCATTTCCATTCTTCGCGTCAAGACATTCATTGGCATAATGTCTAGTCTTCTGGCACTTGAAACAGGTAACGTAGCTCAAATCCCTCTTGGCTGGTGTTGAAGGGTTGGAACGATTCTGGCTGCTGCTTCCTCCATTCCCATTGCCATTCTTGGGGCCACCATGTTTATGCGAACTTGCTCCATTGTGCATGTGTCCTCCATGGTTGTGGGTATGTCCTCCTGAGTATGGGGAATAGCGGGGCTTCTGCTGAGCTCCTGAAGTGTACCTCCCCTGTCCATACTTCCTCTTGTGATTGTCAATCTGTTGGTGCTTGCCTTCAATCATGAGAGCCATGTCTACCAACTCCTGGTAGTTGTTGAATGTTGCCACCATCAACTGCATGCTCAACTCATCATTCAGTCCTTCCAGAAACTTCTCTTGCTTAGCGGCATCTGTAGCTACGTCATCAGGGGCATAGCGTGCTAACTTGCTAAACTCATCCACATACTGGCCCACTGTACGTCCTCCTTGGTGCAAGCTGCGAAACTCACGCTTCTTCATGCTCATAGCTCCTGCTGAAACATGGGCAGTGCGGAAAGCCTGCTGAAATTGATCCCATGTAACAGTGTCAATGGGGTAAGTGGCTGTGAAATTCTCTCACCATGATGCTGCGGGTCCATCAAGATGATGTGCGGCAAAACATACTCTCTCCGCATCTGTGCATCCTATAGTGGTTAGCTCTCTTCTAATCTTGCAGAGCCAATCATCTGCAACAATTGGCTCGGTGCTACTAGAGAACACCAACATATTCAACCTTAGGAAACGGGCTTGGTGATCAACAGGGGGTGGTGGTGGTGGGTTGTTGTTGTTGTTGCCTTGGTTCTGATTCTGGACTAAAAGTTGCATCAAGGTATTCTGCTGCTGGATCAACTGAGTGAGCTCCGGTGAGAAGGCAAATCCATTGTCACATCTCAGAGGCATCTGATGGGTTTAGAAGGGGTGAGAAAACAGAATAGAATTGGGGTCTAAGAGAGATTCACTACCCATAGTGCTCATGAGACAAACACAATCAATTCACTTCAACCAATAGTACACAAGATCACACAAAACGGTCTAACCTATAACTACAAACTTGATCGTTGCAACTACTTGGAGGGAAATACTACTATTTACAATGGTGGTCGTCTAGAAATTTTCATCAGAAGAAGACTCCATGATATCTTCTACAGCTTCATCAACGTAGTCATCATCGCTATCAAGGTCGGAGTCGGTGTCGTCGAGGATGATGTAGTCTCCTGGTTGGTTGTCCTTCTTTTGCGCGGGGTCTCCCATGAACACTCCTAGCTTCTTCGTCAGGTCTTCATTCTTCTCCAGTAGTATAGCAATCTCCTCCTCATATCCATCATGTGTAGATTTGATCTCCTCCAATTCATTGTTACTCCTCACCAGTTTCTTGATCCTCTTCATGTGGATAATTTGTTGATTTTCCTGTCAACGAATATGATCTCCCATCTCTTGAATGTAAGATGCAATAGATCCATCCCTCCTGGTGCGAACTATCTCCCATTTGTCATCTCGGCGGCCACATATCTGGTAAACGGTATTCTCCAGCTCCTTGTGATACACCTCACATATGCGTCCAAAGGTGATATGTGCGGCCATGCTCTTTCCAAATACTCCACCTTGGTGCATCCAGGTAGAAATCAATAGGCTCCATTGTTGGTGCAAAGGTCCTCCCAGGTATCCAGACTTTGATCTTCCAGCGCTCCTCTTCCGGTACAGATGTAGAGAAAGTCCCCATGAAACTTGGTAGTCCGATGTTCAGATACTTAGTGACTTCCTTCAAGTGCTTTCTGAAAGGGGTGTCGTCATCCGGCTGAGTGAACTTGTTCCTGGGATCCGCCATCTATAGAGTAGAAAGAGAGGAGAATTAGAAATGAGTAGAGAAGAGAAATCTTGTGGCTTATTCTCGTGGTCGCGTCCTACAGTCAGCGTGTGCTCTGATACCATCTTGTAGCGACCAGACCTCAAACCGTCAAGTCTCTGTGCATCAGTGTCATCCCTGGATCGGTAATGCTGACACACACACTACTCAAGGAATTATAATAGAGTTCCAATCACACACTTATTACATCGAGTCCTCATAAAGAGTATGATTACATAATTAAATCATGGCTGAAGGCCATCTGAACTAGATAACTCCAACAGCATAGCTGAGTGCAAAACAACGACCTATCGCACCTTATTCATCGTCTGAGTAGTCTGCAACATAAGACGTTGCAGCCTGAAACAGGTCAACACATGGAATATGCTGGCATAGTTACACTGTAAAGCAATGATAATGCAAGAACTATATCTACATGCAATATTTGGTTGGTGGAGTCTGTAAGTTTCATAGTTTTGCATAAAGCTAGTTTTTCCCTACAACAAAGGAATAAATTTATTTAACTACTCCCATGTTGCCCATTATTTGAGAAGGTAACCCCAACTCAAATCCCAATTAAAAGTATCATCATTAACCCAACATCATAATTAATTAGAATAACATGATGAGATCATCAATAGATTCAAGTACTAGATACTCAATAAATCCATAACCGGGGACACAGCTAACCATGATTAGTTTATACACTCTGCAGAGGTTTGCACACTTTTCCCCACAAGACTCGAACGGATGATCGAGACATAGCCTTTTAGAAGCATTAACTCTCTACTCCAGGTAGATAGTACCACCTACAACCCTCTACATCTGCTAGTCTACCTCTTAAAGAGCTCACGCAACTCACTCAACTATGGCAGAGCCCATAATGGCTTGTGGCTGCACACTGAAGTTTCTAGCATAAATAATCTTATGATACCTTTGAGCCTGGGTGGCATTCCATAGGATAATCACACGGTAACCCCAAGATTTCCAAAAACAGGCAACACTGGGTTCCCCAGGTGCCTCAACCAATCCACCCGGATGTGTGTTAAACTTGCCACCTTAATGTTATCCAATAACTCTCAAACTTCCATGTGTGAAACACGATCCAATCAACGTCTACGAGCATGGCTAAGCAATACTAAGCATAACATATATTCCCGGGGTGATCAAAAGGTATTAGGTTCCTACCTCAAGCACTACAACCAAAAACCACATGTTCCCAATCCTACCAATGAAATTGTTTCTGGGGCCATACTAATGCATAGTAAAAACTGGGTATAAAAGAGTATGATCAAAGTGTAACTTGCCTTGCTGACGATATGCAAACTCTAGATATTCGTAGTAACAAGCTTTACACTCCGAGTAATCTAGTGTAGTTAAACAAAAGCATACATAAGCAATCACTCAAACAAAACACGAGAAAAATCCGAGAAAAGATCCAAATCCAACACGAAACAAGCAAACGGCTTAAACTAACAAGGGTCTAAACCTAACAGCAATATTAACATGTGAATTAGATCTTAGCAGTGGGTACAAGTGATTAGCTACGATACGCAAAAATATTCATCTCAAACGGAGCAACGAAACTCAAAATACGAACGAAACAAGATCGTTTACTAATCTGGACTAAAATCAAATTTTACAGTACCAAAATCATGTTCAAGTTGGGTAACTCGAAAGAGGGCTTCGAGACGAAGATTTTGGTGCTGGTTTCATCTAATTTGGATAAAGGCGTAAAAAGTTATACTAGTCTAAAGATCAGGGGCTAAATCATGATAAAAATAATCGCGAAAAAGTCCCTGGCCGAAAATAAACTAAAAAGAAAAGACTACGAACGAACGTTCGCTGTCTGAACCTAACCGGCGAATAACGTTCGTTAAAATGAACGAACGGACGAATGGACGGACGAACGTCTGCTAAATAATAAAATCCAAATGAAAACCGATCTAAAACAATAAACCGCAAAACTTAAAAAAAATCGGTGTTCCGGTTCGGGAAAAGTAAGCGGCGGCGGTGGCGGGGTCAACGGTGAGGCGGCGACATCGGCAGCGAACGGCGGGGCGGCGGCGCGGCGAGGCAGCGGCGGCGGA
>NC_041393.1:436044519-436091072 GCF_002162155.2 Triticum dicoccoides | reverse complement strand
AGGGCGGCGACACGGCGAGGCGGCGGCGTCGGCGCGGGCAAGCGGCATCGGCGGCGGTGGGCGGCGCGTCTCTGGTGGTGGGCGGCGACGGAGGCGGCTTGGGACGCTGAGGGGTTGGGGCAGCTTTTAAAGGGGGAGGGGCAACGGCGGCTTGGGCGAGGGGCAACGGGCGTCCGGCTCGGACTCCCTGAGCTCAGCGATGTCGGTGGTGGCCGCCCGGCGCGGGCCGGCTCGGCTGGGCCTTCGGCCCAGTGGGGCGAAGGAAAACTTTTTTTAAAATAATTTCGCCCAAAGATAAAATTCCTAATAAAATATAAAAAAAATCTAAAAATGGCAAAAACAATTTTCACCGTCTAAATAGAATATTTAGAACAAAGTGAACATTTTTCTGGCCTAAAAATGTATATTTTTCTAATTCAAATAAAATAGCAAATAAAATACCAGAAAAATCATAATTTGATTTGAAAATTCTTTCTCCAATATTTCTCTTAATTTGAAGAAGTCATATTATCTTCTCTCATTTATTTTTAGTATTGGAAATAATTGGAAAGAATAATAATAAAACCAAATTGATCATTTTCTTTGAGTTTGAAATAAATTCAAATATGAATTTTGTGAAACCTCCAACTCTCTCCTTGGGTCCTTGAGTTGCTTAAGATTTCTAGGATCTCAATCAAAATGCAAGAATAAATATGATATGCATATAATGATCTATGTATAACATCCAAATTGAAAATTGGGATGTTACAATATGGCTTTGTCATTGTTGATGATTACTCTCGTTACACATGGGTGCATATCATCACTTACAAACATGAAGTGCAGGAAGTCTTCAAACAATTTTCCTCAAGAGCATCTACAAACTTCGGTGTGAAGATCAAGCATATCAGGAGTGATAATGGGACTGAGTTCAAGAATACTGGTCTTGATGAACTTGGTATTACTCACGAGTTATCTGCCCCTTATACTCCTCAGCAGAATGGCGTCGTGGAGCGCAAGAACCGGACTCTTGTGGAGATGGCTTGCACTCTGCTTGATGAATACAAGACTCCACCTCGTTTCTGGCCTGATGCTATTGATACTGCATGCCACGTCATCAACAGGGTATATCTTCACATATTCTTCAAAAAGACCTCATATGAACTCACTGACAAGAAAACCAATGTAAGTTATTTCAAAGTCTTCGGTGCAAAATGTTGGATTAATGATCCTCATCACAATTCTAAATTTGCACCGAAAGCACATGAGGGTGTTATGCTTGGTTACGGAAAGGACTCACACACCTACAGAGTCTTGAACACCTATCATCACAAGGTTGTTGAAACTGTAGATGTGCGGTTCGATGAAACTAATGGCTCGCAAAGAGAGCACCTACCTCCCGTGCTAGATGAAATGTCACCTGAGGAATCCATCAAGTTCAAGGCTACTGAGGATGTCATCCCTACTAAAGAATCTGCTGAAGAAGTCATTCCTAAACGTGAACAAAATCATGCTGGTGCTACTGAAGAAAATGGCCCTGAAGAAAATGATGTGCCAAAACAAAGTCGTCAACCTACTCATCCTCGCGTTGCAAATGAAGTGCAGATTGAGAGAAACATCAATGATATCAACGCACCAGGTCCTCTCATGCGCTCAAAAGCTTTACATTTGTCTAACTTTTGTGGGAATTTTGCGTTTGTCTCTATCACAGAGCCCACCAAAGTTGATGAAGCATTCATGGAGCCTGAGTGGATTCAAGCTGTGCAAGATGAATTGCATCAATTCAAGCTCAATAATGTGTGGGAGCTTATCAAGCAACCAGACCCACACAAGCACAATATCATCGGCACCAAATGGATCTACCGCAACAAGCAAGATGAAAATGGCCTTGTGGTGAGGAATAAGGCTCGTCTTGTAGCTCAAGGCTACACACAGGTTGAAGGAATTGATTTTGATGAAACTTTTGCACCTATTGCTAGACTTGAGGCTATTCGCATATTGCTTGCTTATGCTAACCATCATAATATCATCTTACATCAAATGGATGTGAAAAGTTCATTCCTCAATGGTAAGCTTGAGGAAGAAGTATATGTTGCTCAACCACCAGGTTCTGAGGATCCAAAACTTCCAGATCATGTCTTCAGACTCAACAAGGCCCTCTATACATTGAAGGAATTTCTCATGAAGAAAGGCTTCAAACCCGGTTCACTTGACCCAACTCTTTTCACCAAAGCATATGATGATGAATTATTTGTGTGCCAAATATATGTTGATGATATTATATTTGGCTGTACTAACCAACGTTACAGTGACAAATTTTCCTATATGATAAGTGAGGAATATAAAAAGTCTATGATGGGAGAGTTGAAATTCTTCTTAGGTCTTGAAATTCATAAAGAACACAATGGCATATTCATATCCCAGGAGAAATACCTCAAGGATGTGTTGAGGAAATTCTGCATGCAAGATTACAAAGGCATCCAAACCCCTATGCCCACAAATGGCCATCTATGCACCGATGAAAATGGTAAAGACTTCCATCAAAAGGTATACCTCTCCATGATTGGCCCTTCATTGTATCTATCTGCATCTAGGTCGGATATTATGCTTAATGTTTGCATGTGTGACCGATTTCAAGCTACACCAAAGGAATCACACCATAAGGCTGTGAAGCATATTCTTCGATATCTAGCTCAGACTCCAACACTTGGATTATGGTATCCCATGGGCTCGGCTTTTGATCTCATTGGATATTCTGACTCTGACTATGCTGGTGATCGGGTGGATCTCAAGTCAACATCAGGCATATGTCATTTCCTTGGACGATCCTTGGTATGTTGGTCCTCAAAGAAGCAGAACTGCATGTCACTCTCTACTGCTGAAGCTGAGTACATTGCTGCTGGATCTTGATGTGCTCAATTACTGTGGATGAAGCAAACCCTCAAGGACTATGGCATCAATGTGAAGAATGTGCCACTCTACTGCAACAATGAGAGTGCTATCAAGATTGCTCCCAATCGAGTTTAACACTCGAAGACAAAGCACATCCAGATTCATCATCATTTTCTTCATGACCATGTGTTGAAGGGAGACATCTCCATCTACCACATGAATACTGAAGATCAGCTGGTGGATATCTTCACAAAGCCCTTTGATGAGAAAAGATTTAGCAAGTTGCAGTATGAGCTAAATATCATAGAATCTTCGAATGTTCTTTGAAAAGGACACACATCCAAACACTTATGCATAATTGATGACTTAGATGTGCAACACACAAAGTAATGTTTTTATTCAACCAATGGAGACTAACCCTCTAAGTGTAAAGAAATTAATGAAGAATTAGATTCTCAGAACCCTACAATAATTGTACGCGATGTCTGAAATCATCATTCTTATACGGTGGGTCACACCACCAACCAAAGTTGAAAATCTTTAATTTGAGTTTTTACAATTTCTTCATTTTTCAAATTCTTCAACTTTGCAATTTCCTCAGTCCTTCCGACTGTGTTCTTCATTGCTATATATTTGAGTTTTTCATGTCCTTTACAACATTCACTTATAGCTAATTCTTCAAGTTGCCTTTTCATCTAAGTGAAAGTGATCGGACCCTTTCCCCCTCTATGCTAAACTCAACCCAGTCCGTTCACAAATTCTTCATGTGCGTTCTATTTGAAACCCGTTCAAAATCTTCACTGTGTCCTTGACAACCGAAGAATTTGCGAACAAAAACATTAAAAATTTCATATCTAATTTTTTTCAGCTTTTGCTGCTCAAATCCTTCCGCAATCCACGACAGGATTAAACTACTCACCCAGGATCTCACACGATCTCGACCTCTCAGTACGTGGATGACACAAGTCGCTAGAATAGCAAGGGTTAGGGGCATGTTCGTCCAATTTCCTCGGACGAGCGGTTTTTCACTTCGGCTATAAATACCCCTCCCCTTCCTCTGAGCTCATTTACTCCGCTCGATTTCTCTCGCTCGCTCAAGCTCTCTGACCTAACACCGTTGCTACATTCCCTCGTCACCAGCGAGGAAGAGCTTCGCTGCCTCAACCTCGTCGCTGTCGTACTCGCATAGGCCGCGGAAATCTTCACCTCCGCCGCCGCCGTTGCTGTCTTCCTCCGCCAAGTTAGGGCATGGAAGATCTGAACGGACGAACTTCCACTGTTCACCTCACAGTTCGTTGTGTTCTTCGTCAAGGGTGAATAAAATTCACTTTACTACACTTGTTGATTCTGATGATTTACACAAAATCTTCAAAAGGTGTTTATTCTTCAACTTTCATATCCATAAACACCACAGTTGCTTCTATGCTTGATCTATTTCTCTAAGATGTATTTTTCTTCTAGATTCCTCAATTGTGTGGATTTCCAATCTATACAACTATGGAACCTAAGACAAGAACTCTTAGTGAAATTCCTCAAGACTCCCCTCTTCAAATTCCTCAAACTTGATTCCTTTTAAAACAAATTCTGAGAACTCATATGACCTCTCCAAATTCTTCGCACCTATACTCTGTTCATAGGTACACATGTCTGTTGGTGAATCACTAGGTTCTCATGAACTTAACTCATTTGCAGCATTCCTCGAAGAAAAAACTGCATACTTATTTAGAGACATCTATTGTTCAGAATCCTTAGGTGAAGAATATGGCAGATGGAAAGCGACCTCAGAAGGGCGGAAAAATGCTTGAAACTAACACTGCCTTAGAAATCCCTGAAGAAGTACATGAAGAAAATATTGTACTCCTGATGGAGCCACGCATGGCAGGGATAACAAAAATCAGCACAAGGTGCGCATTCAGCGAATGGAACGCAGATGGGCAAGAGAATGTGGAGAATATCACTATGTCACTCCAAAGTATATGAAGAAATTTGCTGTGAATCCTCCATGCCCAAGACCTCCACTGGCTCCAGGACAAGAAGCTGATCCCACAAGCATCAGAAGAGGTGAGGAATTTCCCAAGGAATGGGCCAACTGCCAAAGGAAATTGGCCATGGTAGCAAAAGAAGTAGTGAAGAAATTCAATGAAGATTCTGCTACTGCTGCTGCTGAAGCCTCTGGTAGCCAGCCCAAGAAGGCTATGAAGAAGAAATCTGCTGTGAAACCACCTTCTCCTTCTGCAATGCCCTCACGGCCCAGCTCATCAAAGCCCTCACGACCATCTGCTCAAGCAACACCATCAAGTGTAGCAACTGCTCAAGAAAAATCCTCAGCTTCACCTGCAAAGTCCTCAACACTTGTGCACCTTGCCACATGCCAAAGTACAACTGGTTTCTCAATCGCTTCAGGAGCGTCTGCTAGTGCCTCAGCTCTGCCTTAGTTGCTGAAGAAAAAGGCTGCTGCTGGACGTGGCACAAGGCCAAGTCCTCACAAGAAGCAGGTTTCTTTTGAAATTCCGTCGTCTGACGATGAAGCTGACAATGATGAACTTGCTGAACTCATCAGAGACCGACAACACCGGGCCGCTAGTGCCAAAGGTAGTGCTATGCCACTTCTGCTGGATTCGAAGAAGATCCTTGATTTCATAGATCAATGGCACAAAGATCCCAACACACCTCTGCCTGATTTGAACCTCTCACCTGGAGAAAGTCACATGTTGACTGCCTTTATCGCTGAAGAAAAATGGAAATTCGATAAGGCAAGATCAGTGAAGAAAGCTCAATACAAGAAGGAGCATCTTCTGAAGAGAAATGTTGTGAACATGTCTATCGAAGAACTTGTGACTCTTCAGTCTGAAATCAAAGCTCTCAGTGATGAATTTGACGCATACTGTGCTGATTGGCTAGGCGCCAAAGTCAGATTCATCAAGCTAGCAAAAGGCCTCAAGACCAATGTTACTGCTGAAGCGCAACAAGAAATTCCTTAGGGTGAAGCATCTGCTCAGCCCACTAAAGAACATGCCAACACAGCTGATGAAAATCAGACTATTGATGACACTAAGAGTGCCAAGGCTGATGATGAAAGTCCAGCTCCTGATGAAGCTGCCAGGGCAACCATCAATGTTGCGCCTGAAGATCAACCCAGGCTAGCTGAAGCATCTGCTGCTGCGCCTGAAGAAACTGAACTTGCCAGGGCAACTGCAACAATTGTGCCTGAAGAATCTGTGCCTCTTTCATCTGCTCCTCCTGCAAAGTCATCACAGATGAAGAGCACTCACCTTCCTTCTGCATCAGAAGCGAAGAAGACAAAGGCTGCAGAAAGGGCAGTTGTGAAGAAAAGGAAAGCATCTAATGCCTCAGAGTCTTCAGGTCAGAAGAAAGTGAAGACTTTGACAAGCTCATTCAAGAATCCAACTGATGTTGTTCCTCTGTCAAGCATGCCATCAAAGGAGATTGTTCCCTTAGGTGAGGAATATGTCATCCCAGATGACATTGATGAAGAAAATCCATCTGCTGCTATGTCAGAGCAGTTGGATGATGAAATTGAAGTGGATGCGATCCCTTCACTACTACATGTATCATCGCTCGTGCCTCAGTTCACTGTTGAAGAGGCAGGCGTTGAAGAAATTGATGTTGAATATGAGGATGTGGACATCGGGTCTACTACTCCTGTGCTGAATGATGATTATTGGGGAAGTCATCATCCCAATTCTCCTCTGACCACTCCTCTACAACAAATTCCTCAGTCCCCTGTGCAAACTGAAGAAATTCATACGGGTTCTGATGAACGTCAAGATTCACTTCATTCTATTCCAGATGAAGTTCCAGCCACTAGTGCTGATGAAATGGAGAACAAGACCGCAGAAGAAACAACTCCTAAAATTCCTCAGCCTGAGGTTCCAGAGGCTGTGCATCAAGAGGCTGTGAAGACTTCCACTACAAATCTTCAGCCCAAGCCACAGAATCCTCACACCAAGAAGCAGAAGTTCAAGGCCGATGACTTCTTTGATGAGCATCATTTCCTCTCTGATTTCAATCCATACGACTCTGCATGACTTCGCCGCAAGCGCTTTTGGACTGCCACTCGGATGAATTTCTATTCCTCATTGCTGCTTGACAAGGACAAAATTTTTGACCATGAGCACCTTCCTCATGTGGATATGGAGTCCCTTCCGTGTTTCACCCCAATCCTCAATGTTCTTCATGACACCGATCTACTTAATTTCTGCATCAACATCTGCGATTGGAATGAAGAACTTATTCTTCAGTTCTATGCCACTTTGCATCTCACATGCAATGTTGATGATGTGAATTCGTGGGTACTGGACTGGATGACTGAAAACTCTCATTACAAAGCTCCAGCCTCTGAATTGCTTCATGCCGTCCTAGTCAGTCCTCCCACTGAAGGCACTCTGAAACTTTATGAGGAACCTGAATTGCAAAATCATCTCATGCAAGTGCTGATGAAGCCTTTGAAGGCTGGCCAAGCACCAAGGACCACTTTCCTCATCAAGGATTTTCTCTATGTTCCGAGAACCGTTTATCACATTTTGGCCCAAACCCTCAGTCCAATCAAGGGCCACAACTCTGAAGAAGAAGAAGAAGTTGTTGGCATCATGAAGAATCTACTTTTCAACATCATCCATGGTATTCCTATCAACTACCATGATTTCTTCCTGAGGACTTTGGCCAATGATGCTTTGTCACCTTTTGAGTTGAAGCCTTACGCTCCCTGGATCATGAAATTCATCAGACCAAGGTCTTGAATTCATTACAAGGCTGACTTTCAGAATCATCTTAGCTATTTGCCCCCAATTTAAGTCCTTAAATGGACTATTTCCTCAGCGGATGAGAAGGGCAAGGCTGTGATCATTGATGAAGGCACTCGTCCTTTGGATGGTCAATTTCGCAAGGCTGCATCCTACTCAACCGATGATGACTCTGCCACACATGACACTACTGCAAATGCTTCAAAGCAAAATCCTCAAGCCACTGCTCCGCGTGTGATGACTGATCGTGAGCCGCTCCTAAGTCTTCATCAGAAGGTGGATAGAAATCACAAGTGGGTCAAGAGTTAGTTTGGTGCAATTCTTAACATGACAGTCACTCAAAATTCTGTGAAGAAGAATCACTACTATTTGCATCAAGTCTTCAACCGCACCTGGGCTATTCTTTCACATTTATACACTGACGATGAACTTAAGCAGATGGACTTCCAACAGAACTTTGACTTGTCACAGCCACCTTCGAAGAAATTCAAGAAGGTCAAAGTTCCTCCACTGGTCGTTAATTCATATTCTTCATCGTGCAAGACAGACAAAGCTGAAGATTTGGACGACACTGTGGTAGGTCCTACAACAACGGACGACCCCAACAATGCTAGAGCGCCTCCATCAATATCATGGTGATATTCTTCAGGGGCGTTAGTCCTCATTTTTCGTCCCTTTTGGTCATTTGATGACAAAGGGGGAGAAATTTGAGTTAGTCTTCAAGCGGGTCTATTATATGGGCGGTTTTTTGCTAAGTTAGAACTCTTGTTCTTCTGAAGTGTTTGAGTCGCCGAGTTGTAAACTTAAGTCCTATGGTGGTCTGATACTTTTGACTACTTTCTGTATGCTTATTTCCTCAAGTACTGAATGCACACATGTTGAATTTTGTAAGACACCATATTTCATC
Source organism: Triticum dicoccoides (assembly GCF_002162155.2). NCBI lineage: Eukaryota > Viridiplantae > Streptophyta > Magnoliopsida > Poales > Poaceae > Triticum > Triticum dicoccoides. The sequence continues at coordinate 436,082,531 of NC_041393.1, read as the reverse complement.
ATGCATTTCAAATTCTTCATATGATATGTTAAATGCGTGTATGAATTACAAGATATAGGGGGGGATCTCCATGATATTACTCTACAATGTGCATCTGCTATCTAAAGCAAATTCCTCAAATATGCACATCTTCCGGGGGAGTTCTTCTATATCTTGTTATCAAAATATCACTTTTTAGCACTTTCAATTAATTTGTTTATCCCCGATGAAAACTTAACCTATTTTTCATCAATCACCAAAAAGGGGGAGATTGTAAGTGCATCTAGTGCCCCTTAGTAATTTTGGTGTATTAAAGACTTATAGGTTAAGGGACTAATATGTTTGTGAGTGTACACATGCTCTATAAGTCGATGAGGAGTTTGATATTTATGATGAAAGTCGACCCCTACAAACGTATGTCTTCATCTGAATACTTTGGTTCTCCTGAAGATTTTGAAAGTGAATAAATTGGTGTGACCTTGAAGACTTGGATATTCGTGCGAGGATTATGAAGTGTGAAGACTTTTGTTTTGTAGTTTCATTCTCTCTTTCTTGAGTCATAGGAAACACCGTACTGTTAAAGGGGGTCGAGGTAATACTAAGGAAAGTGATTTCCAAGTGATGCTCATCTTAACATCCTACACCTACCCAATCCTTTCGAATGAAGCCATTGGAAATCTCATATCATCAGTTCAGTCAATTTCTTAAGTGATAGAGACAAAGATCTTTTGAGATCTGAGGATTTTGTTCTGACTAAGGAGTTAGGAATTTGCCAGTATGGATTGCCTACACAGTGAGGAACATGATAGCCTCGAGGAATTTGAACCTCAAATATCCGACCGTTGCTGTGCCACGCGCCAGCTATCCCAAAATATTTACCCACCTAATGGTCATATCATTGAAGGGCATTTATGTCTTATCATGTCAGGCTTCTCCCTGGGCTATAAATAGCCGCCCCCTACACCCACTAGCTGGTTGGCTGCTCTGAGAGAAACTAACACTTGTCATTGGGAGCATCCCATCCTTCGAGGACTTTGAGCGAAAATCATCAAGTGAGGAAAAACCCAAAACCCAAACACCTACAACCCAAAGTGATTGATCATCACTGAAGAGATTGTTCCTGTGTGGAACCGATGCTTGTTACCTTGAGGATTGTGTATCCTCCAGACGGTTAGGCGTCATGGTCTGAGCATCCAAGAGGAATTGTGGATCACCGAGTGACCAAGTCTGTGAAGGTTTGGAAGTCACCTGAAGACTTACCACGAGTGTTTGGGCGAGGTCTGTGTGACTTTAGCTCAAGGAGAATACGGCGAGGACTATGTGTCTGGGACTGTGTATCCGGGACTGTGTGTCCTCGGGTTTAGATACCCAGCCGCTCCAACCAGACGTACAACTGTCACAACAGTTGGAACTGGTCTACCAAATCTATGTCTTCACCAAGCCAACTGGTTCTATTTCCTCAACCCTTTCATTTCTTCATTTATGTGTTGATGAACCTGATCATTACTATTTTAAAACTTTGACTAAAGACTTTCTCTATTTCTTCTATCCTAATTCTTCAGTCACACAGTCTTCAGCCTGCTTATCCTGTTTTCACGCTATCTGTACTATGTGCCTATTTTCATTTCATCATGATGACTATGCTGTTGCTCTGTTATGCTTATACCTGAGTACTTATTCCACTGCTAGTGTGTCGTTGTTTAGGAATTTATTCACCTAGAAATTCCTCAGTGACGAATTTATAAAAATCGCCTATTCACCCCCCCTCTAGTCGATATAACGTACTTTCAGTCTACTAATCTTGGACGATGCCTATGTAATGATCATTGCCTGGATATCGTCATGATTATTTGAAGTTCTACCAATTGCACAATACTAATTTGTTTACCCACCAATTTCTATTTTTCTCGAGAGAAGCCACTAGTGAAACCTACGGTCCCCGGGTCTCTTCTTTAATATATATGCTTCATGATCTATTTTCATTTGCTTTTATTTCCAGATCTATTAAACCAAAAAATACAAAAATACTTTGCTGCACTTTATTTTATTTGTGATCTATTTATCCAATCTATTACAACTTTCTCCTATCCACTCGCCAATTTCTGGCGCCGTTACCCAAAAGGGATTGATAACCCCTTTAACGCGTCACGTTGCAAGTATTTGTTATTTGTGTGCAGGATTTATTTATGTTGTGTTGCATGGGTCTCCTACTGGTTCAGTAACCTTGGTCTCATCACTGAGGGAAATACCTACCATCGTTGTGATGCATCATCCCTTCCTCTTTGGGGAAATACCGACGTAGTTCTTGCCGCAATCGCCGTTGCTGGGGAGACATCATCAACATCTACCACGTTCCTAATCAAAAATCTCATCTCCTTGCAATTTACATTATTTGCCATTTGCCTCTCGTTTTCCTCTCCCCCAGTTCACAAAAATTTGCAGTTTTATTCGCCTTCTTTTTCGTTTGCCTTTCTTTTGTCAGATCTCATGTTTGCTTGTGTTGCCATGTTCCTTCTATTTGCTTGCATCTTCGCTTGCTAAAAATATTTTTTTGACACCTGAAACAATAGGAGAGGCTCCTACTGTATATATTAATTAAAGTATCAAAAAGGTCTTACAGAGTCATAATCTTACATCCATTGCCATGATAAAAGTTTGGGGTGGGGTAGAAAATTAAAAAGGGAAAAAGGCTACACTAAGGATGTACAAAGGACATGAGGAATAAACTCTATGTGCTTCTCTTTGGCTCTGTGTGTGAGGGGAGAGAAGTCCTGCTTAAATCTTCTTGCCCATGAGCTGATAGTAGGGTCCACCCTTCGGAAGTGTTTGTTATTTCTCTCTTTCCACAAATTCTAAGAGGCGTACAGGAATATCTCCAAGAACATACGGTTGTTCCAAACAGATTTGGCTTCCTGGATCCATTGTAGTCTATCCCCATGAGGTGTCCAATGAATGTTCAAAGTGTCCCAATAGGACATACTGAACTGGCAACGAAAGATCATGTGTTCGAGGGTTTCCTCATCAGTACTACCACATGGGATGCACCCATAATTATCTCCAATATTGTAATGTCTTCTCTTGAGCATATTTCTGGTGTTTAGGCAATCAGAGAGAAGCAGCCATCCAAAGACCTTGATTTTCATTGTGGCCGAGGATTTCCAGAGCCATTTGTAAGTTTTTTGTGCAGTAGTATCCCAGAAATAGAATTTGTAGTATCTTTTGGTAGAGTAGACGTCAGAACCCCAGACGTAGACCCATGAATCCCTCTCATTTGCATCACTTTCATTGCCTACATGAGCTGTGATTTCCTGAATCTGGCGTAGTTCATTATGAGCTTGCATGGAGAGCAGTAGGTGAAAGTTTTCATTAAGACTGGTGCAACCTAGGAAGTCTCTGACCGAAATTCTTCAAGTTTAGCGTATGAGAACGCACGGGGGTGTGATTCCACAAGGATCTCATCCATCCATAGGTATTTCCACATAAGCACTGTGTCTCCTCGATGAACTGTCACACTTGAGATGCCTCTATAAATTGGAGTAAGTTTGAGGACATCTTTCCACCAGAAGGAGATGCATGGGTCTGAGGCATGTGGAATTTTGTCAACATAATAGGTGGACCATATCAATTCTACCCATGGTAGGTCCCAATGGTTGTAGAAATTATGGAGGTATTACATGAGCAGAGCATCACTTTGTGTTTGTAGATCAAGAACTCCGAATCCTCCACACTCCTTTGGTCTGCAAACCATTTGCCACGAGGCCAGAGAGTTGCACTTATCTCCATTATCAGTATTCTTTGTCCAAAGGCATTGTCTTCTGATTTTATCAAGGAGCTCAATAATTTTTGGCGGTAGTTTCAAGGTGCAAAGTGCAAAGATTATCAGCGACGTGATAACCGAGTTTAGCAGTGATAATCTTCCTCCACAAGAAATCATCGACGGGATTGATGATAGCCTTCTTTCAACTCCACAAACCAGAGGCATGAGAACCCGCACCGTCGGTTTAGAAGTACCCATGTGTCGGGGGTTGGGTGCGACATATGCCAACGGATGGCTTATCATGGTGGGAGCGAGTAGAACGTCCTCGGTGCCTGGAAGCGGGATGAGGCGTAGACACGAATTCCGGCATACTTTACCCAGGTTCGGGGCTCTCCTAGGAGATAACACCCCTAGTCCTGCTCTGTGGAGGCCGGCCTTCCCCTGATCCGACTGGTCCGGCATACGCCGTCTTCCGAGGTGCCACTGCCCAGTAGGGCCCGCAGCCTGCGGGCCGTACCGACAGGCCATCATGGGGAACAGGGCTTCGCCTGTCCAAAGTGACGTCAGGGGATGGTGGCAACAGTGCGACGCCGTGCAGAGATCTCCGCCTGTACGGGGCACTGTGGCCACGCCAAGCCCGAGATTCGGGGGAGAGGGGCTTCACTATAGCCACGCCCCATCTCGTCCTCTTGATGTGGGCACAGACTCTAAGGGCACCAGGTGGCCGCCTGCTCGACGTCATCCTCTCTAGAGGCCGGCTGGCTGGAGCCAGCCGCTCGTGGGTGCCATCTGTTGGTGGTTGGCCATCCTCCTGGGGCCGGTCATTGGGCTAGCCAGCCCCTGTAGGGCGGAGCTTCGACTTGGGATTCTGCGGGGCGAAGCCAGCCAAAAGTCTTGACAAATCCAGGGACTCGAGTGAGGCTACCCGTGGCACATTACTCCGACAGTAGTCCCCGAAACTGGTTTGGCGTTGTGGTCGAGGGGCCGTGAAGTCTCAGCGGCTTCCCCCCTCACCGAGCTCCGGAAGAGTGTTCGATCCGCCTTGCGGTTGGCCGACTGCTGAAGTTGGCTTCGGCTAGGTGGGACTGTTGGTCGATTTTGAACTCCAAGGCGGGAAAACAGGTGGCGTGCCTGCTCCCAGGGTCGCCGCCCGCCACAGGCACGCCACGTGGCGTACGCCACCCCGGCCAGCCTGCCACCCCACGCTCCTGATGGGACATGACAGCGGTCCAGGCCCTCCACTACCGTGCCTCGGCACACGGGCGGATCCGCTGTGCCAAGGGAGGCGGTTGCGATCCCCACGATCGTTCAAGGCGCGGTAAATGCGCGCAGTAAACGAGGGGTTGTGGGGATAGTGGGCGCAGTTAATCCCATGACCCCACGCCCCACTGATACGTCTCCGTTGTATCTATAATTTTTTATTGTTCCATGCCAATATTAGTCAACTTTTATATACTTTTGGCAACTTTTTATACTATTTTTTGGGACTAACATATTGATCCAGTGCCCAGTGCCAGTTCCTGTCTGTTGCATGTTTTTTGTTTCGCAGAAACCCAATATCAAACGGAGTCCAAACGGGATAAGAACGTACGAAGATGTTTTTTGGAATATTTATGATTTTTGGGAAGTGAAATCAACACGAAACGGTGTCCGGGGTGGCCACGAGACAGGGGGGCGCGCCCTCCCCCCCTGGGCGCGGCCTAGGCTCTCGTGGGCCACCCGTTAGGCGGTTGATGCTCTTCTTTTGGCGCAAGAAAGATAATTTTATGAGAAAGATCTGGGTGAAATATTCACCCCAATCAGAGTTACGGATCTCCAGATATTTAAGAAACGGTGAAGGGGTAGAATCTGGGAACGCAGAAACAGAGAGATAGATCCAATCTCGGAGGGGCTCTCGCCCCTCCCACGCCATGGGAGCCAAGGACCAGAGGGGAAACCCTTCTCCCATCTAGGGAGGAGGTCAAGGAAGAAGAAGAAGAAGAAGGGGGGCTCTCTCCCCCTTGCTTCCGGTGGCGCCGGAACACCGCCGGGGGCCACCATCATCACTGCGATCTTCACCAACACCTCCATCATCTTCACCAACATCTCCATCACCTTCCCCCATCTATATTCAGCGGTCCACTCTCCCGCAACCCACTGTACCCTCTACTTGAACATGGTGCTTTATGCTTCATATTATTTTCCAATGATGTGTTGCCATCCTATGATGTCTGAGTAGATTTTCGTTGTCCTACCGGTGATTGATGAATTGCTATGATTGGTTTGAGTTGCATGTTTTATTATTGGTGTTGTCCTATTGTGCCCTCTGTGTCGCGCAAGCGTCAGGGATTCCCGCTGTAGGGTGTTGCAATGCGTTCATGATTTGCTTATAGTGGGTTGCGTGAGTGACGGAAACACAAACTCGAGTAAGGGGATTGTTGCGTATGGGATAAAGGGGACTTGATACTTTAATGCTATGGTTGGGTTTTACCTTAATGAATCTTTAGTAGTTGCAGATGCTTGCTATGGTTCCAATCATAAGTGCACAGAATTCCAAGTAAGGGACGATATGTTAGCTTATGCCTCTCCCTCAAATAGAATTGCAATAGTGATTACCGGTCTAGTAACGTAGTCAATTGCTTAGGGACAATTTCACAACTCCTACCAACACTTTTCCACACTCGCTATATTTACTTTATTGCATCTTTATCTAAACAGCCCCTAGTTTATATTTACGTGTTCTTTACTTTCTTGCAAACCTATCCTATCACACCTACAAAGTACTTCTAGTTTCATACTTGTTCTAGGTAAAGCGAACGTCAAGCGTGCGTAGAGTCGTATCAGTGGTCGATAGGACTTGAGAGAGTATTTGTTCTACCTTTAACTCCTCGTTGGCTTCGACACTCTTACTTATCGAAAGAGGCTACAACTATCCCGTATACTTGCGGGTCATCACCCACCCCCTCGGCTTCATAGCCCGAGGGCTATAAGTAGGGGGAGGGAGGGGTGCGGCGAAGCACGCGCGCCCCCTCCCACTCTCTCTTCCCTCTATGCTCTCTCCTCCATTGCTGCCGCTGCCGCTTCGTGCTGCCAGGGCGCTGCCGCCGTTCGCCGCCGACTCACTCCTCCGCCCCTCGCGGCCTGCCTGAGGCCATGGCGCGTGAGAAGGGCAGCGACTGGGACGAGTCGATGGTGATTGAAGATCACATCTCCTTCCTCCGCGACACGCGTCGGATGCCAAACGCGACATTCGTTAAGGTACGGGTGCCGCCGGAGGAGGAGATCTTGACGGCGCCGAAGGGGAACGAGCGGGTCGTCTTCTGCTCGCACTTCCTTTGTGGCTTCGGCCTTCCGGTGAGCGGCTTCCTCCGCTCATTCCTCGACTTCAACCACCTCCAACCTCATCACCTTACGCCCAACACTAGGACCCTGCTCTCCGCCTTCGTCACGGCGTGCGAGGGCTACATCGGCATCCTCCCCACAATCGAGTTGTGGGGAGCATTCTTCTACGGGAAGCTCGACACCTCCGCCAAGGAGACGTCGGCCGAGTGCGGTGGGTTCGTCGCCATGTGCCGGCCGGCGAAAAGGAACGCCTTCCCCATCATCAAGCTATCACAGTCTGTAAAGATGTGGCAGCAATCTTACTTCTTCGTTGAGAACGTCGATCCGGCTGTCGACTTCATCAACCTACCGGCCTACGAGGCCGGCCCTCCCACCGGGCTCCGTCCCAACTGGGGCTACAAGCCGAAGCCGGTGTCGCTGGACGCAGCGGCCGCCATCAGCCGACTCCGAGTGATCTAGGAGTCGGAGGGCCTCATGGCCTCCAACCTCCTTATCGCCTTCGTCAAGCGCCAGGTCCTCCCGCTCCAGGGCCGCCCTCATCCAATCTTCTGGATGAGCGGGCACCGCGACCCTAGCCGGCTGTGCACGAAGGAGATGCCGACTGCCAAGGTCGCGCGGATGGTGAACGAGATCTCCGACCTCAAGGTGTCGGAGGAAGAGTGGCGATATGGGAAGCGGCCGTACTCTTGCGAAGATCCGCCACCTGCCGTAAGTCCCTTCATTTCTTCCTTCAGCTCTGTTTCTTAGTCTTGCTCTTGTCGTGATGCGACTCCCTTCTGGAGTGTAGATTTATATGTCTGAGACAACGGCCGCCATCGTGGGGCCGGGTGGTGACTACCTGCCGGACAGTGTGGTGAGCGATGTGGACGACCCCGACTTGGGGCGGCCACCCTGTCGGACGATGCAACAGTCGGCTCCGGGGAGGGCGGCGGCGTGGAGACTTGGCCCGACGACGACGACGACGAAGACGAGCCGCGCCCTGCCCGGAGCACTGCCAACACCGGCTTAGGCCCCTCTACTGGGCCGCCCGCCTGTGGCGGCAAACGCAAGCGGAAGCAAGGCGCTGCCCTATTCGGCAGTGCTCCAAATAAGCCCAAGAACCCGGCCGCGGCACCCAGGCGGAAAGAAGCCGCGGCCAAGGTGGCCAAGTATCAGAGGCAGCCGAAGGTGCCAGTCATGGTGTCTGCGTAAGTATTCTTCTCATGTCTTCCGCCTCTTTGCGAATCCAGCCTAAAAAACTTTTCTGACTTGTCTTCTTATCCCAGGGCCCCGCCGACTCTCGAGAAGTCGGGCGCCGCCTCGATCATCAGGTCGGCGGCAACCTCCTCCACCAGCCGGCAAATCGACCCGGCCGCCGACCTCCGGGAGGCGACGGAGCGGAATGCGCGGGAGGCGCGTGAGGAAGAGGTCTACCGTCTGGCAAAGGCGGAGGCGGACAAGGCCGCAGCATCCGCAGGGAGGAAGCTGGTGCAGGCGGAGGTCGAAGCCGCAGAGAAGGAGCGGCTCGCGGAGGTTGCACCCCGCCAGGAACCGCTGCTCGTGACGCCTCTGAACACCACGCCACCTCCGCTAGAGTTTGAGGCGCCGACTGGGGGAGCCGGCAACGAGCAGCCGATCCGGGAGCGGGAGGGCGGCGATGTGGTCATGTCGGACGTCGTTGTGCCGCCGCCGCCACCGACTAGCGGAGTGCAGGACGAGTAGCCGGCCACGCCGCCGGTGTCATCAGTCGGGGGTGTGGTGGTGACAGACCTGACTCCTGAGGTCCGTACACCCGCGCGCCGCCGGTTTGCTAAGGCGGCCTCGACGCCACGGCCGCTAGAAGTCGGTGCTGCGAGCTCGTTGGTCCCCGATACTGAAGCGACCAGAACCGCGCCGGCTGGCTGGGTACCCGGAGGGGGGACGGGCGCCCTGGCCCAGGCGTCCATTGACGTCCAGGCCAAACTCCGTGCCGAAGCCGAAGCCCTCAAGCAGTGCAATGAAGCGTTCTTGGAGTTGCGGGCAGCCATCCGCGTAAGTTTTCTTCGTTTTCTCTTTATTTTTGATCTTCTTGCTTTCTTCGTAGGGGCGCGCAAGCGCACCCACTGGGTGTAGTCCCCAAGTTTCGGGCCGGCTGCTGACCAGGCGGTCCGGAACTTTAACTTGCGTGTGTAAGATGCTGACTTCATCTGGTATCCCTTCTACAGGACTACCATAATCTTCGCGCGGTCACCTTCAACTCCAGGGTCCGGGAGCTGGAGACGCAGACCGCCCATCTTTGTTAACTGCTTCTTCTCGCGCCCGCGGGCTGTAGTCCCCAAGATTCGGGCCGACTGCTGAGCAGTTGGGCCGGATCTCCCCGGCAACTGCATCCCTCTTTGCATTTTTGACTGATGCTCTTTCTTCTTTATTTTTACAGAGGCCAATGCCGCCTTGCAGCAGCAGCTGGGCAAAGCCAACACCGCTCTATGCGGCAAGGAGGCGGAATGCAGCAAGCTGGCCGAGGAGCAAGACCGGCTGGTCACTCAGCTCGCTGAGCAGGCGGAAGCCCTTAAGACGGCCCGGCAGGAGGCGAAGGTGAAGGAGGCCGACCTCCTTACTGAGTTTGAGGTCGAGCGCTCCGCCTGGGCCGACAAGGAGGCGCAGATGACGGCCTACTTCAGGAGCATTGAAGACTTGGTCGATGGTGAGTTTTATTCTCTTTGTTTCTTTGTCTTGGGTTGCCGTCCTTTATCTAGGCCGACTGTTAGTTTCTAACTTTGGCTTTTCTTGCCTTCAGTCCAAGCTGACTTCTTCCCGGGCCACTCCGTTGCTGCGTACCAAATTATTGAGGCCCAGCGCGAGGAGTGGAGGGCAGAAGGCGTGCAGATTGCCGCTGGCGCCCCCGGATCCTAAACGAGCAAATCCTTAGCATCCAAGCCCGTCTATGGCCTGCCCATCAGATGCTGCGCCGTCTTCAGCGCATCGGGGCTCAGGAGATTTCCGCCCTCTGGCCAGGCTTGCTGGCTCCGGGCACCCCATGTCAGACTGCCGACTGGCTGGAGGTGGCGGCCGGCCGCCTGGAGGCCTGGAAGGGCTCTGCAGCCTGGACAAGAGCACGCCAGGCCCTGTAGTTCGTCAAGGCGTGGTATCCTGGGCTAGATTTAGCCCAGTTGGCCACGTTCCGGCTGGAGGCGCGGGAGGATCTGGTGGTGGTGGAAGCCGAGCTTATCAACAGGGCGGCGGCTATCACCGACTTCACCAACACTAGCATCTTCATTCCGGAGGTGGTCGAGGAAGGCGCCAAAGCACCGCAGGAATGGCTCAGGCTGAACCCGGAGGACAGCAAGGACTCGGCCGGAGTCATCGACTCCAGTGATGAAGGGGAGGAGGGGGAGGAGGATAAGGAGGAGGAGGAGGAGGAGAGCGACAATGACATGCCGGAGGTTGGGGCGGATGGTCAGCCCCAACCCGACCGGGCCTCAAGCAACGATCCGCGCTTCAAAGCGCCGACTGCTGCTGGAGGCGGCCAGGCGGTGATCGACCAGCCGCCCGTTCCTCCGACAGACGCCACCGACTCCGTCATCCAGCCCTCCACCGTCCCGACTGGTGCTTCTGCCGACTCCAGCGTTCAGCCGGAGCCGCCTGTTGCGCCAATCGGCACAGCTGACCCCATCTTCCAGCCGGAGCCGCCTGCTGCACCAACCGGCATGGCCGACTCCATCGTCCAGCCGGAGCCGTCTGTCATGCCAACCGGCACCGTCGACCCCAGCACCCAGCCAGAGTCTTCTGCTACTCCTTAGGATGTTTTTACTTTCCCTGCTTGCTAGTCTGGACATCTTTGATTAAATTTGCACAATTCCACCCGCGGGGTGTATATCAAACTTTGTTGAAATGCCGGCCGATAGGCCTTTATCTATGTAAATATCTTATCGCAATTTATGCTTGCTTTGCCGATTTCTAACTTTCCTTGCTTTATACTCCTTGCCTTTTTCCTTTGCCGCACTCCCTTAGCTATTCTCTTGCCAGCCAAGCAGCCGCTCTGCAGACTACGACTGGCTTGAGTACTTAGCTTTTTGCGGGAGGGCAAGTACTTAGCCGTTTGGAGGTTTGGCAAGGGAAGCAGAAGCCAGCCGGCCGGCTGCTCGATAGCCGGCCGAACAGGTGAGGTGCCGGCCTCAACTATATGCGTTTTCCTTAGCCATTTTCACGTGGACACTATCTTGCGACCCCTGCCCACCATTCAGTCGCTCTGCGAACTGTGGCTTCTGATAGAGGAAGTTTTTGGTGCCAACACATTACTTGTTCGACTGTAGGAGGCGACATATAGTGGAAGGCGGCAAACCTCCGGGCCGACTGGTCGACCCGGTGCCAGGCGGTGATAATAAAACAGAGTACACTCATGGGCATAACACTTATCATATAGATAAAAGGAGGGCAGTCCCCGAATTCGTCTCGGGGGACCCGGAGTCTTCGTACATAATAAAAAAGGTAGCGTGATACATACTGCTTTCAACTGTAAAATCTCCGGAGGAGGTTTGCATTCCACAGCCTCTCCGTCTCCTTGCCTGAATCATCTCTTTTATGCGCTCTGGGCTTCTAGGCATCGATCAGATAGTAGGAGTCGTTGCCCAGCACCTTGCTGATGATGAAAGGGCCTTCCCAAGGTGCCAAGAGCTTGTGTTGGTCGGCTGTTCGCTGGATCAACCGGAGCACAAGGTCTCCCTCTTGGAAGGATCTTGGCTTCACCTTGCGGTTGTAGTATCGGCGCAGATTCTGCAGGTAGATGGTGGACCGGCTGAGTGCCAGCAGCCGACCCTCCTCCAGCAGGTCGACGCCGTCTTCTCATGCCTCCTTGGCGTCCGCCTCGGTGTACATGGTGACTGAAGGAAACATGCCCTAGAGGCAATAATAAAGTTATTATTTATTTCCTTATTTCATGATAAATGTTTATTATTCATGCTAGAATTGTATTAACCGGAAACATAATACATATGTGAATACATGGACAAACATAGTGTCACTAGTATGCCTCTACTTGACTAGCTCGTGAATCTAAGATGGTTAAGTTTCCTAGCCATAGACATGAGTTGTCATTTGATTCACGGGATCACATCATTAGGAGAATGAAGTGATTGACTTGACCCATTTCGTTAGCTTAGCACTTGATCGTTTAGTATGTTGCTATTGCTTTCTTCATGACTTATACATGTTCCTATGACTATGAGATTATGCAACTCCCGTTTACCGGAGGAACACTTTGTGTGCTACCAAACATCACAACGTAACTGGGTGATTATAAAGGAGATCTACAGGTGTCTCCAAAGGTACTTGTTGAGTTGGCATATTTCGAGATTAGGATTTGTCACTCCGATAGTCGGAGAGGTATCTTTGGGCTCACTCGGTAATGCACATCACTATAAGCCTTGCAAGCATTGCAACTAATGAGTTAGTTGCGTGATGATGTATTACGGAACAACTAAAGAGACTTGACGGTAATGAGATTGAACTAGGTATTGAGATACCAACGATCGAACCTCGGGCAAGTAACATACCGATGACAAAGGGAACAACGTATGTTGTTATGCGGTTTGACCGATAAAGATCTTCGTAGAATATGTAGAGGCCAATATGAACATCCAGGTTCCGCTATTGGTTATTGACCGGAAACATGTCTCGGTCATGTCTACATAGTTCTCGAACCCATAGGGTCCGCACGCTTAAGGTTTCGATGATAGTTATATTATGAGTTTATGATTTTTGATGTACCGAAGGAGTTCGGAGTCCCGGATGAGATCGGGGTAATGACAAGGAGTCTCGAAATGGTCGAGATGTAAAGATTGATATATTGGACGACTATATTCGGACTTCATAAAGGTTCCGAGTGATTCGGGTATTTATCGAAGTACCGGAGAGTTACGGGAATTCGCCGGGGAGAAGTATTAGGCCTGATTGGGCCATACGGGAAAGAGAGAGGGGCTGCCTAGGGCAGGCCGCGCCCCCCGCCCCAAGCCTAGTCTGAATTGGACTAGGGGGAGGGGCTGCGCCCCCTCCTTTCTTCCTTTCTCTCTTCCCCTTCCTTCTCTCCTACTCCTACTAGGAAAGGAGGAGTCCTACTCCCGGTGGGAGTAGGACTCCCCCCTTGGAGCGCCCTCCTCCTTGGCCGGTCGCCTCCCCCCTAGCTCCTTTATATATGGGGGTAAGGGGGCACCCCATAGACACAACAATTGATCTCTTGATCTCTTAGCCGTGTGCGGTGCCCCCCTCCACCATATTCCACCTCGGTAATATCATAGCGGTGCTTAGGCGAAGCCCTGCGTTGGTAGCATCATCAACACCGTCATCATGCTATCGTGCTGACGGAACTCTCCCGCAAAGCTCAGCTGGATCGGAGTTCGAGGGACGTCATCGAGCTGAACATGTGCTAGAACTCGGAGGTGCCGTAGTTTCGGTGCTTGATCGGTCGGGCCATGAAGACGTACGACTACATCAACTGTGTTGTTCTAACGCTTCTGCTTTCAGTCTATGAGGGTATGTGGACAACACTCTCCCCTCTCGTTGCTATGCATCACCATGATCTTGCGTGTGCGTAGGATTTTTTCTGAAATTACTACATTCCCCAACAATGACTCGCGGGCAGTCGAACTCTATGTCCGCCGGGATGACGGCTTCAACACCGTAGACGAGGAAGAAGGACATGAAGCCAGTTGACTTGTTCGGAGTTGTGCGCAGGCTCCAGAGGACGGCCGGCAGCTCATCGAGCCAGTAGCCGGCCGAAGGCTCAAGAGGCTCGACCAGTCGGGGCTTGATGCCGGACAAGATGAGGTCATTTGCTCGCTCAACCTGGCCGTTTGACTGCGGGTAGGCAAAGGACGCCAAGTCCAGTCGGATGCCTTGCGTCGCGCAGAAACGAGCCAAGGCTCCTTTGGCAAAGTTTGTGCCATTGTTGGTGATGATGTTGTGTGGTATGCCGTACCGAGTGGTGATGTCGGTGATGAAAGTCACGGCAGTCGGCCCATTCAGTTTCTTGATTGGCCCGGCCTCTATCCACTTGGTCAACTTGTCCACAACAACAAGTAGATGAGTCATGCCGCCACGGGCTGTCTTGAATGGTCCCACCATATCCAATCCCGAAAAAGCAAAGGGCCAAGAAATGGGAATAGTCTTGAGTGCAGAATCTGGCAAGTGTGGCTTGGAGAAAAATCCCTGACACCCCTGGCACTTCTGGACCAATTCTTTGGCTTCTTCTAGAGCAGTCGGCCAGAAAAAACCATGGCGGAAAGCTTTGGCAACAAGTGCCCTTGAGGCCGCGTGGTGACCGCATTCTCCTTGGTGAATATATCTGAGGATTGCTTGGCCCTGGTCCGGCTCCACACAGCACTGGTACACACCAGTGACACTACGCCGAACCAGCTCTTTGTTGACTATGGTGTATGCTGTTGCCGCCGTTGCACTTGTCGGGCCAGGGTCTTGTCGGCTGGCAGCTCTTTGTTCACCAGGAAGTTGAGGATGGGTTGAGCCCATGATGGTGCTGCTATCTCTCCGACTGCCACGACAGCAACTTGCACGGGGGCGGTTGGGCCGGGAGGCGGTGGGTTGGAGTCTGCTGCCGCCTGCTGTCTTGAAGAAGTCCCCGGGCCGACTGCTGCAGTCCCCGGGCTGGGCTCTGGAATTTCTAGGCTGGGTGTGACGGCTGCAGTCCCCAAGCTGCCTGCCGAAGTCCCCGTGTCGGCTTCTGGTATCCTCAAGTCGAATCTGACTGCTTCAGGAGGGGCCGACACAAAGATGGAGTCTGACTCTGGTGAAGGCTTGATAGACGGCTTGAGGAGGCGCTGTAAGGCGACACCGGCAGCGCAAGGGCTTCCTGACCGGCTTGGCGTCAGGTCGGACATGTAACTTGTGCTCGGCGAAATCCGTCGGAACACCCGGCATGTCCTTGGGAGACCATGCAAAGATGTCCTGATTCTCACAGAGGAAATCGACGAGCTCGCTTTCCTATTTGTTGTCAAGGTTTGCACCTATGACAGCGTGCCTCTCCGGGTACTCCGGGTCCAAGGGTATCTTCTTTGTTTCCTTGGCCGGCTTGAACGAGCTCTCAACCTCTGACTCCTTGGGGATGGGTGACATTTCCGGCTTCTTGCCTGCCAACGCCACCACCCGGTCAAGGAGTCGCTTCTCATCTGCGATCAAGAGGGACTCGGCCAGCCGGCTGCTATCCATGGTGCAAGCGACCAACTTCTTGTAGTCTCTGACTACCGTTAGGATCGCCTTGGTACTTGGCATCTTCATCTTGAGGTAAGCATAGTGGGGGACTGCCATGAACTTGGCCAGAGCAGGTCGGCCAAGCAGTGCTTGGTAGGAGCTTTCAAGGTCCACTACTTCAAACCAAACTGGCTCACGGCAGAAATGATTCTTGTCTCCGAAGAGGACATCAATTTGGGTCTTGCCGATTGGTGAGAAGGAAAGGCCAGGGACTATGCCATGGAATACAGCCCAACTGGGGATGAGCTATTTCTGCTTGATTCCCAACTTCTCCATTGTGTCACGGTACAGGATATTGATGCTGCTGCCGCCATCTATCAGGATTCTAGAGAAACGTGCTGCCCGCCACTCTGTTGCAAAGGTAGCATCTAGGACCAGGGCGTATGAACCTGGGGAAGGCATCACTTCCGGGTGGTCGGCCCTGCTCCAACTGATAGGCTTCTTAGACCAATGCATGAATTCTGGAGTACTTGAGGCCACTGCTTGTACTTCTTGTTGTTGCTGCCGTCTGCTGCGTCTGTCATCGGCCACACTGGTGAACACAACATAAGCTCCATGCTCCTCTGGATACTCGTCTTGTATGGCACCGACTGGCCGGGCCGCCGACTGCTGGGGCTGAGGAGGCGGCGGTCCGGCCGGCGGAGGAGGCAGGAGTCCATCTCCCTTGGCGATTCTGGCGAGCCAATGACACTTCCGAGTGGTATGGTTGGACGGCTTTGCGCCGCTATGGAACTTGCAAGGTGCATCTAGGGTCTGCTCATAAGAGAAGGCGGGCAACCAATTGGGCTTGCCGCCCTTCTGACGCTTGGGTGCCGGCTGCCCCTCCGGCTGTTGATCCTCGACTGTCGCCACCTGTCGGCTGGTGGAAGCCGGCTAAGTGGCCTTCTGCTCGTTGTCGCCTGGATGCCGTCGCTGACTGGTCTTACCAGCCGGAGTCCGAGGGGCCTGAGGTGCCACCTTGCTGGATGCATCTACTAGGATTTCCGCCTTCATGGAGGAGTCGGCCGTGGCGTGCTTGTCGGCGATGATCAGCAGTTCGTCGAGCGTCGCAGGCTCGTCGCAGAGGAGTCGATGCTTGAGGAGGGTGCCCTCTCGGCACCCGGCAGTGAAATAATCGATTGCCTGCACCTCGTGCACGCCTTCGCAGGAGTTCCGCAGCTTGGCCCAGCACGTGACATAGTCGCGAGTTGATTCGCTGGGCCCTTGGACGCACAAGGAGAGCTGTCGGGGCTTGGGAGGCCGCTTGTAGGTGCTGGTGAAGTTGCGGATGAAGGCCTCGGTGAAATCAACCCAGCTGTTGATGCTGCGGGGCTTCAGGCTGTTAAGCCATGTCCGGGCTATGCCCTGAAGCATGAGCGGGGCATCCTTCACGGCAATGCGCTTGTTGTCGTTCGCTATGCTGACGGCCGTCGAGTAGTCAACGAGCCAATCCTCCGGCTTCACGGAGCCGGTGTACTTGGGCGTATCTCACGGGAGGGTGAACCCTTTGGGAAAGGGCTCGTCTCGGATTCGTGGGCCGAAAAAGGGTGGGCCTAGTGCGTCTTCTTCTTCTAGCGCCAGGGATCGGTTGAGGTGGTCGATCCAGTGGCGGGAGTCGTTCTCTCCGACTCCCTTTCGGCGGCCAAGGCGGTTGCCGAGTGTCGGGTGCATGACAGGCGGCGGAGTGGGATGCCTTGCTCCACGAGGCGGAGGAGGCGGAGTGTCGCCTCGGTGCTCCACCGCTCGAGGGCGGCCGTCTTCGTCACGCTCGACGGAAAGGCGGGTCTGGTTTCGGCTGGCAGCCGACTCGTTCCCTCGTCTTCCACGGGCACCGCTAGTCGGCGTCCGGGATGTCGCGCCTTGGTCCGGGTGAAGGGGCGGTTCTTCATTCCGCGGGGCGAGCACTTCAGTGCGGCAGCCGGCCTCGTGCTGCGCAGCGGCCGCATCTAGGAGTTGCTGCCCTCGCTCCGTCATGTGGCGACGCTCGTCGCCCTCGTACTTGTCCAGCTCATCCGTCACCGCCTGGGCGGCCTAGATGTTCTCTGCAGGCATGGCGTAGACGGGGCGTTCTGCCCCGAACATGCTGGCGATGGTCGCGCCGCGCTGCCGGATAGGGCCAATGCGGCTAGGCCCTTCAGGAGCTGGCGTGCCGCCAATGGCTCGGTCCATCTCGCGCCGATAGGCGTCCGAGAGGCGTCGCATGCTGGCCAGTCGGCCAGTGCTCTCGAGGAGCTGGACGCGGCGTGCCTCCAGCGTCTCAGCGTCTGCGTCTTCTGGGATGGGTGCAGTCAAGTCTCGCAGCGCCGCTTCGAGTGGTTCTCGAGCATCTCCAGCCGAGCGCTCGCCACTGTTGATGACAAGCACCTCCATGACGGTGCTCTCGCCGCTGTGCTCGCGAGGAGGCGGCTTGTCGTAGATCACCATGTTGGTGGGGAATGCGTCAAGCGACGCTGTGTCGGAGTCGACGATCATTGGGTCGGTGGAGCCAACAGACTCCAGGTCCACAGTTGGCTCGCTGGTGACGTGAAGCTGGTCGAGGAGGCTGACGAGACGGCTCTCGGGGCAGCCGGTACCCACATCGGAGGTCGGCTCGTCGGAGAGGTGAACCTCGCCAACAAGGTCGGCGAGGCAGCTCACCGCGCAGGAGATCTCCGCGCCATGCAGGGCATCGAGGCTGATGCCATCGGCCGTGCTGGGCTGGCTTCGCTCGCCAGGAAGGAACAAGGTTCCCTTCCAGAGCGGATCTCCAAGAGATGGTGCACCTCGCCCCACGGTGGGCACCAAATGTCGGGGGTTGGGTGCGTCATATGCCAAAGGATGGCTTATCATGGTGGGAGCGAGTAGAACGTCCCCGGTGCCTGGAAGCGGGATGAGGCGTAGACACAAATGCCGGTGTACTTTACCCAGGTTCGGGGCCCTCCTAGGAGATAACACCCCTAGTCCTGCTCTGTGGGGTCTCCGCATGATCACTAAAGGCACAAGTGATACAAAGTTGCTCCTTGAGCTATATGCTAGAGGTAGGAGAAGGCAAGGCTAGCTCTCTCCTGCACTAGGGATGTGGCTAGGTCTAATGGGGTGGGAACCCTTTGCATGGGTGCCCCGGGGGGTTTATATAGGCCTACCCCCCAGGGGTACAATGGTAATCTGGCCAGCTGCCGGGCCCGGCTGTCAGCGTCTCCGACCTCCGGCTTCTCCGCCGACTACTGGGGCCCGCCGCCTGGTGGGCCCCGCCGACGGGTCTGGTACGGAGCCGACAGGCCACTCCCGCCGCTGGCGGGTCTGGTTGGTGGCTGCTTACTGTAGCCGTGCCGCTAATGACGCGGGCTTGGTCAACTCAGTGTGGCTACAGTCCCGCCGCCTGGTGGGAGATCACTGTAGCCACACCTGGTCTCATCAGGTTAATGGTACACGTGCTTCGAGGGAAGGGACGGCCGCCTGCTGGAGGCCGGCCTTCCCCTGATCCGACTGGTTTGGCATACGCCGTCTTCCGAGGTGCCACTGCCCAGTAGAGCCCGTAGCCTGCGGGCCGTACCGACAGGCCATCGTGGGGAACAGGGCTCCGCCTGTCGAAAGTGATGTCAGGGGATGGTGG
This sequence comes from Triticum dicoccoides, assembly GCF_002162155.2. Lineage (NCBI taxonomy): Eukaryota > Viridiplantae > Streptophyta > Magnoliopsida > Poales > Poaceae > Triticum > Triticum dicoccoides. Next base: position 436,063,686 of record NC_041393.1, on the reverse strand, counting down.
CAATAGTGCCACGTTGTGCGGAGATCTCGGCCTGTACGGGGCACTGTGGCCACGCCAAGCCCGAGATTCGGGGGAGAGGGGCTTCACTGTAGCCACGCCCCATCTCGTCCTCTTCATGTGGGCACAGACTGTGAGGGCACCAGGTGGCCTCCTGCTCGACGCCGTCCTCTCTAGAGGCCGGCTAGCTGGAGCCGTCCGCTCGTGGTGCCGTATGTTGGTGGTTGGCTGTCCTCCGGGGGCCGGTCGTTGGGCTAGCCGGCCCCTGGAGGGCGGAGCTTCGACTTGGGTTTCTGCGGGGTGAAGCCGGCCCAAAGTCTTGACAAATCCAGGGACTCGGGTGAGGCTACCCGTGGCCCATTACTCCGATACCATGGGTAATCCAAGGTAAGTAAATGGTGACTTCCCGACCACACATCTGAAAATTTGCACTATATGCTGAGCAGTGACTGCATCACAATTCATGGGCACTAAGGTTGATTTGTGGAAATTTATCTTGAGCCCAATAGATGTTGCATAGTCAGTGAGGATTTTCTAGACAAGTGTAGCTTGGTCAGAGCATGCTAGGAGTAATATGATTGTATCGTCGGCATATTGGATCACTGGATAGTCCGTTTGGTTTGGGTGATGGAAGGGCAATTTATTCTCATTTCTTCTAAAAGAATCATTGATAGCCGCTTGTAGCAGGTCGGCAACAAGGACAAATATGAGGGGAGACAATGGGTCACCTTGTCGAACTCAACATTTGCAATGAAACTGTCTACCCGGAACACCGTTTAGGAGGACTGAGGATTTAGAAGTGGATAAAATGGTTTTAATCCACCCAACCATTTGTCATTGAAGCCCATGTGCTTCATGATTTCCAGCATTGCATCATGTTCAATAGTGTCGAAGGCTTTTGCAAAGTCCACTTGAGGAGAACAATTGGTTGTTTTGATGCTTAGCACTGGTGGATGTATTTGAACACCCACGCTAGGCAGTCCTGGATGGAACTCTTCTTTAGAAAACCATATTGGTTTTGATGTATAATCTTCAGTATAAGTTTTTGCAACCGATTAGCTAGAAGTTTTGTAATGATTTTAAGGTAGCAGTTGAGTAGAGTAATAGGTCTAAAATCATTGACTCCTTGTGGTGCAACAACTTTACGGATGAGCGTTATGTAACCATAATTTATGCTCTCCAAGTTGAGTCCTCCTTCAAAGAATTGGTCACATAAAGCATAAAAATATTCCTTTGTTATGTGCCAACAAGACTTGAGCAATGAGCCAATGAATCCTTCTGGACCTGGCGCCCTATCGGCCGACATTTCTTTGATTACTAGGTCAATCTCCTGCCAAGTAAATGGAATAGTGAGTTCATCCAGCCCATAAATTCTCTTAATGATTGTTTCAAGATTAAATTTCATCTCATGCTTGGAAGAGGTCCCTAATATCTCTTTGAAAGAGTCATAGATAACAGATTCTTTACTCGCATGATCTTCAGCTAGGGTTCCACCCTGGAGAGTTAAGGACTCTATATTATTTCTTTTGTATCGTTCTGAAGCCATGGCTTGAATTTTTTTTGAGTTCTCATCTCCAAAGCAAACCCAGCGTATTGTGCAACGTTTTTTCCAATATTGCCTTTGATATGACAATAGTCTAAGAATGTGGGCTTTGAGTATATTCCTAAAATTTGCCTCAGGAGTGGTTAGCTGCCTTCTGTTTTCAGTCGTGTCGAGCTCTGTCAGATTCTTGTTGTAGTTATCAATGGCAATGGATAGGAGGGATGTATTCTTACTCCAATTTTTCAGATAGTAGCACAAGTGTTTGAACTTTCTGCATAAAATGGTTGTACTGTTGGTTGCTCTAACAGGTTTATCCCATGCTGATTGTACTATCTCCATGAAACAAGGATGTTCAATCTAGAAAGGCTCGAACCAAAATAGTTTACTCCTTGGAATTGTTGTTTCAACTATGACCACACACGGGATGTGATCAGATACTGGCTTACCCAAGGGTTTAAAGGGTAAGAATGTGTCCAGTTACAAGAGGTAAAGAACCAGTCGAGCTGTTCCAAAAGAGGGTCCTGCTGCATAATACTCCAAGTGAATGTACGACCTTTGATTGGCAACTCAACAAGGCACTGTGATCGTATGAAATCACTGGAAGTGATCATATCATTTATATTCCCACCCGGTTTGTTATGATTATCTGGACTTTGGATATAATTGAAATCCCCCACGAGAAGCCAGTCTTTAGTGACCGGAATGTTTAAGGAGAAGAGCCAATTAGTGTAGTTGATGCGTGGGTCACCTTGGCAGGGTCCATAGATATTCACTAAAGTCCAAGTTCGAGAGGATTGGGTTGATTGAAATTTAATCACCAGAGCAAAATCTTCAGAAGCAATCACCGTACCAGTAAAAACTAAACTATTCCAAATGGGGACAACGCCACCCGAAGCCCCATTCGAAGGCATATAAGAAAATTGATCAAAACGACGGGGGCAACAGGACTTGATAATGCATGGTCTATTATAGACTTTTTAGTTTCCTGCAAACATAAGACCGAACAACCACTAGCAGCGATAGCATTGGACATGACTAATTATTTGTCGCTAGAATTTAACCCGCGATTGTTCCAACATAAAACGTTCCAATTAACCAAAAGACCCATGAAAATAAAGTGTCTGGAAATTAAGAAGACGAAGATGGCCCTGCCTCCTTAGACGCCAAGAGGGCATCTTTAGTGAGTTCTTCAACCGGAATGGCGCACTTGAGGACACCCACCTGTTGGATTACCTGAATGGGTGTGGGAGGAGGCATAACATCAGCATCATCATCATCCAGCTCCGTGATGATGACAGAAGAAGGAGCAGCAGGAGTATGGCGTGGCTTCACTTTGGAAGATTTCTTCTTGACGTCAGTGAGAGCATGGACCCAAAATCCATCATACTTATTTGATCGAGCACTGCAATGGAGGATGACCTCACATTCAGGAACCTGAATCTTTCCACGGTGACTAATGGCTGAATCGCTGGTGCAATTGTCGGGCAGAGTGACATCTGAAGGAGGCAATTCCACAAGATTGGTGCTATCCTAGGACAGAGCAGGCATGATTTCAGAGACCTCAACAATAGGTATAGTCCAGCTTTGCACAGTGGTGATGGACTCCTCATTGTTCCTAGTGATCTGTTGTCCTACAGTAATAACAAAAGAACCATTGTTGCTGGAAACATCAACATGAACATGCAGACTATTTCTGAATCCAAGCCCCGAGCTCCAAGGACTAAAAGTGTCCATAATTGGTCTGATGGCCTGTATGAGATAAGTATTGACCTGTCTAGCCGGCCTTGAGCTGTGAAAAAGCATGGAAGCCACCACATTTCCCTGATCAGTCATGGACAATTGCATTCCTGAATTATTCAGACAAAGATATATACTGATAGTTTGCTGAGGTTGTATCAGTGGAGCATCATAAGTACCAACAGAGCTGGAATGGTTGTTCCTCCAAAGAGCATTCAGAAGATTAACATGCACTAAGACAAACCCTTCTGAACCTGCACTAGATCCCGAGCTGCTGTGTAAAGAGATGGATCCTCATACACTCGCTAATCTTTTCAAGAGATCCAACTATGATGAACCAATTGCTAGTGAATTGAGCTCACTAGATTATATTTTTGAAGTTGTGCTTGAGATTTATGAATCTGAAAATTGTGATGAAGTGTTGAAAGAAGAAATTGATGAAGTGATTCATGATATCTCCTTGAATGAAAATCATGATTGCAATGATGTTATTATGAATTCTATTAATGTCAATTGTTCTAATAATATGCAAAACCCCAAGCTTGGGGATGCTAACTTTGGTATGTCCACTACTTATTGCAATGATAATGATTGGGGTGATTCTTCTTATGGTCTTGAAAATTTATTTAAGCCTCATGATGAATATGTTTGTGATAATATTGAAAGTGGGTTTGGAAGAGTGTAAACTCTAGGTGATAATGATCCCACTACTTTGGAGAATCATCAATTTTATGATTTTTTTAATAAAAGTGGGCTTGGAGAAGTCATGACTTTATTTGATGTTAATCCCAATATATCGAAAGAGTGTCAACTTTGCATGCATGTGGATCATGAAGAGAATATTTTATGTGATAGTTATATTGTTGAATTTGATTATGATCCTACGTGTAATTATTATGAGAGAGGGAAATATGGTTGTGGAAAATCTTGATGTCACTAAGTTTCCTCTCTTCATGTTGAGATTGCTATTGTTTCTTTCTCCGTCCTTGCATATGCTAGATCTTGCTTGTCTTGCTAATTTTTTTACTACAAAATTCATATGCATAGGAAGTATGTTAGAATTAAGTGTGTTTGTCACAAGTTTTATGATGCTCTCTTTGTGCTTCAGTTCTTATCTTTCGTGTGAGCATCAATGAAATCTCTAGCCTAGCTAGGGGCATAAAACGATAGCGCTCGTTGGGAGGCAACCCAACTTGTATCTTTTTACTTTCTGGTTTTCTTGTTGTTTTCAATAAAATACCCAATTATGGATCTGTTTAGATGTGTTTTGTGGTTAAATTAGTGTTTGTGCCAAGCAAAGCCTTTGCATTGATTTGGGTGATAGTTGATTTGATCTTGCTGAAAAACAGAAACTTTTGTGCTCAGGAAAAAATTCCCATTTTTAACAGAAGAGTGATTTTGAGTTGATTGTTTTCGAAGAAGATTAATATACAAATTTCCCACATGGTCCTAATTTTTCAGAATTTTTGGAGTTACAGAAGTATTTCTAATATCCAGATTGCTACAGACTGTTCTGTTTTTGATAGATTCTGTTTTCTTTGTGTTGTGTGCTTGTTTTGATGATTCTATTGTTTTCTTTGAAGAGTTTTTGCCATAGAAAAGTTGGAATACATTAGATATAATGCAACAATAAAATATGAATGGGTTTGCAATAGTACTTATAGTAGTGGTTTGCTTTCTTACACTAACGGACGTCATGAAGGTTTTGGTGAGTTTTGTGAGATGGGTGTTTTCAAGTTTTGGGGTGATATTACGATGGATGAAGGAATAAGGATTAGCAAAAGGATAAGCTTGAGGATGCCCGAGGTACCCCAAGATAATATTCAAGAAGTATCAAGCAACTAAGCTTGGGGATGCCGCCGATTGGCATCCCCTCTTTCTTCTAACGACCATCGGTATTTTACTTGGAGCTATATTTTTATTCGTCACATATTATGAGTTTTGCTTGGAGCGTCTTGTATGATATGAGTCTTTGCTTGTTTTGCTTTTTATTTTAAGTCTTGAATCCTCGCTGGACACACCTTTTTGAGAGAGCCACAAATTATGCTATGCTTGCTCCTATGCTTCACTTAAATTTTTTAGAGCCATGGAATTGCTCTAGTGCTTCACTTATATCTTTTTGATCACGGTGTGCTTTGTTATTTTTGAAGAAATGCTCTCATGCTTCACTTAGATTTATTTGGGAGCTAGTATTTTTTTAAGAAATTATATCTTGCTTCACTTGGATTATTTTGAGAGAAAGAAATATTATGCTCATGTTCTTCACTTATATTTGTTTGAGCTTATTAAAAGCAACATATGAAATTAGTCCCAAAGTGATAGATACTCAAGGAGGATATAATGAAAACTTTCATGAAGATCGTTGGAAAAAATAAACTTGGTTCTTTGTAATGGTTTTGAGATATGACGATATGATATGTGAGTCATGTTGACGAGTAATTATGCTTTAGTAAGAATATTAGTGTTAAGGTTTGTGATTCCCTATGCAAGCACGAAAGTCAATAGTTATCCAATGAAAATTACATCCTACTTGTGGTGCATTATTCGGTGTTAGTTATGCTTAATGCTTGCTTATAAGATTTTTCATTTCTTGGTTGGGCGCTTCTCAATATTTTTGCTAGCCTTCATTTCCACTAAGTATGATCACTACTTGTGCATCCAAAACCCTTTAAACCAGTTTTGCCATATGATTCCACTATACCTACATATATGCAGTATTTCCATGCCGTTCTAAGCAAATTTGTATGTGCCATCTCTAATTTTCAAAATAAATGTCTCTTTTGTGTGCTCGTACTACTCGCGAAGCGGTGAGGGGTGGCCGATATTTTCCATGATAGATGTGTTATTCTCACGATGAGGGTTTATTCACTTGTCATTGCATGAGAGTACAGCAAAGGTATTAGGGATGCCCAGTCCCGAAATGAAAAATGAATTTACTTTATGTTATAAAATAATAAATTCCTTGGAAACTGTTGGTATGGAGGGCACCCATGGATACGGTTACCCATGGAAAGTAAAAGTATGGTGGAAAAAGGAATAAAGTTTATTTTCTGTTTGGGAACCGCCTATGATATATCTAGCATGGAAAGTGTTGGGAACTCTAAGTCGTTTTTGTTGGTGGGAAAAGTATGCCTCCCAAAATGTTTTATCTCTCAATTTTCGCATTGAGCTCTGGCACCTCTACAAATCCCTGCTTCCCTCCGTGAAGGGCCTTTCTTTTACTTTATGCAATTTTTATTTTTTACTTGAGTCCCTATCTTCTCTTATAAAGAACCAACTAAGGGGCACTATGATCGTACTTGAGCAATGGGTATAGCTAGTATTGGAGTGTGTTTCATGAATGGATCAATGATTGAGCATAGTGGGCAAGGGATAACTTGCTTCAGTGTTGATATTTTGAAAGACATGGTTGCTTGTTGATATGCTTGAGTATTAAAGTCTTCATGTCAAAACTAGACTATTGCTTTGAACCATATAAAAGTCCAAATGTCCATGCTACAAAGAAAAGAATACGTGATGAACATGTTAGGCAGCATTCCACATCAAAAATTCTGTTTTTATCATTTACCTACTCGAGGACGAGCAGGAATTAAGCTTGGGGATGCTGATACGTCTCCAACATATCTATAATTTTTTTATTGTTCCATGTTATATTATCATTCTTGGATGTTTTACAATCATTTTATAATTATTTTATATCATTTTTTGGTGCTAACCTATTGTCGTAGTGCCCAGTGCGAGTTGCTATTTCTGCTTGTTTTTTACATCACAGGAAATCAATACCAAACGGAGTCCAAACACAGCGAAACTTTTTGTGGATTTTTTCTGGACCAGAAGACACCTGTTGGGCCAAAGAAGTGCCCAGGTGGGTTGTGCCGACCTCGGTGGCCTCCTGCACCGCCTTTTTGCTCTATAAATACCCTAATATTCCAGAAACCCTAGGGGAGACGACGCAAATCCATTCCAGCCACCGCAAGCTCCAGAAACGCCAGATCCAATCTAGACACCATCACGGAGGGGCTCATCATCCTCATTGGTGCCTCTCCGATGATGCGTGAGTAGTTCATTGTAGACCTATGGGTCCGTAGTTAGTAGCTAGATGGCCTTCTCTCTCTCGTTTGATTCCCAATACAATGGTCTCTTGGAGATCCGTATGATGTAACTCTTTTTGCGGTGTGTCTGTTGGGATCCGATGAACTTTGAGTTTATGATCACATATATGTTTTTATCCATGAAAGTTATTTGAGTCTTCTTTGATCTCTTATATGCATGATTGCTTATAGCCTCGTATTTCTTCTCCGATATTTGGGTTTTGTTTGGTCAACTTGATCTATTTATCTTGCAATGGGAAGAGGTGCTTTGTGATGGGTTTGATCTTACGATGCTTGATCCCAGTGATAGAAGGGGAATCAACACATATGTATCGTTGCTATTAAGGATAACAAGATGGGGTCTATTTCTACATAAATATATCTTGTCTACATCATGTTATCATTCTTATTGCATTACTCCATTTCTCCATGAACTTAATACACTAGATGCATGCTGGATAGCGGTCGATGCGTGGAGTAATAGTAGTAGATGCACGCAGGAGTCGGCTACTAATCTTGGATGTGATGCATATATACTGATCATTGTCTGAATATCGTCATGATTATTTGAAGTTCTATCAATTGCCCAACAGTAATTTGTTTACCCGCCGTTTGTTATTTTCTCGAGAGAAGCCACTAGTGAAACCTACTGCCCCCGGGTCTCTTCTTTAATATATTTGCCTTCGTGATCTATTTTCATTTGCCTTTACTTCCAGATCTATTAAACCAAAAATACAAAAATATTTTGCTGCACTTTATTTTATTTGCGATCTATTTATCCAATCTATTACAACTTTCTCCCTTCCACTCGCCAATTTTTGGCGATGTTACCAGGAAGGGATTGACAACCCCTTTAACACGTCAGGTTGCGAGTATTTGTTTTTTAGTGAAGGAGTTGTACGTTGTGTTGCGTGGTTCTCCTACTGGTTCGATAACCTTGATCTCATCACTGAGGGAAATACCTACCGTTGTTGTGCTGCATCATCCCTTCCTCTTTGGGGAAATACCGACGTTGTTCTAGCAGTAATCACACTGTCACTGTTGTAGCAACCGTGTCGAAAGAAAAGGGGAAGCAAAGCAACCGTGAGTACTTATCCAAAGTACCCGCAAGAATTACATGAAATATATATTAGATATGCATTGTTTTCAGTAAATGGGGTAGTATCTATGGACTAAACTACATAATGCCAGAATAAGGGGGAGAAACTAATCCTATTAAAGACTACGTCTTCTGGCAGCTACCATCTTGAAGCAGTAGAAGAGAGTAGGTGGTATAGAACATGTGTCATTGTATAGCAATAATCCTACCCCGGAGATCCTCTCCTCATCACCTTGTGAGAGAGCGATCATTGGGTTTTATCTGTCACTTATCTGGGTGTGTTTTATCAAGTATCCATTTTTAGTTGTAAGAGGTCAGAATACAACTCCAAGTCGTCCTGTTACTGTGGACACGACTATTCGAATAGATTACTTCCCTGCAGGGGAGCACCACATTACCCGATACGCTCAATCACCTCTTGCCTGACACACTTTCCTAGGTAATGCCCAGCCTTGGAAGATCAACACGTCATAGTCATACCTAGGCTCTCCAGACAGGTCGTCATGCCGGTCTACATCCTAAGTGCTCAGGGGTCTTGGGCCCATCGCTCTTTGCACTCCTCCATGTTGCGTGACTGGCCGGGGACTAGACCTGGCTACCTCTTTATACAAAGCAGGTGCTTACGCGGACCACCCCAACACTCAACCCGCATCTCTGAACTATGACATCTGAAAAGCTTTCGGGAGAAATCGTACAACACCGAGTGCCCATAACTCATCCTGCGTGGCAGGTAGTGCGAAAAGGCCTGCAGCTAGCTCAGATCAAATATCCAATCTCATTAAGCGTGTTATTTGAAGTAACCACGGACACCCACCAGGGACCAGACACACCTCTCTCCTAGGTGTCGCAACCTGCCCTATGGTCCCGTCACAAAGAATCACTCATAGGGCCGTCGGGAACCCAAGCCCACCACTACCTGGATGGAACCACCTGTCCCTTCAACCCCAACATCCGAACAATATCATAAGGATTATAGTAGTATATAGTATATCCGTGATCACCACTCAAAGGGATCACGACCCGATAGCATGGCAGACAGACAAGAATGTAGGGCCACTGATGGTATACTAGAAAACCTATAATAAGCATGTAGGATAACAGGTTATCAATAGTAGTAGCAAGGACAGGCTATGCAGTAGTATAGGATCAGCGATAAGGCAGTAAGAGTAACACTACTCTAATGCAAGTAGTAGAGAGAAATAATAGGCAATATTGGAATGAGCAAGGGGTTTTTGCTTTCCTGTAAGCTCTTCCGAGAGGGAAGGGTCGTCGACATCATAGCCGTACTGGGGGTCGCCGACAGTCTCGGGGTCTGATACATCTCCAACGTATCTGTAATTTTTTTCTTGTTCTATGTTGTTATATTATCATTCTTGGATGTTTTACAATCATTTTGTAGCAACTTTATATCATTTTTTGGGACTAACCTATTGACATAGTGCCCAGTGCCAGTTGCTATTTTTGCTTGTTTTTACTTCAAAGAATAATAGTACCAAAGGGAGTCCAAACACAGCAAAACTTTTTGGAGAATTTTTTGGACCAGAAGACACAAGATGGACCAAAGAAGTACCCGAGGGGAGCACAACCCCCCAGGGCACGCCTAGGAGCCCAGGAGCACCCTGGTGGGCTGTGCCCACCTTGATGCCCCCCTCCCCGCATCACCTGTTCACCCTATAAATACCCAAATATTCTAGAAACCCTAGAGGAATCGTTGAAACACAATTCCAGCCACCGCAAGTTCCAGAACCACGAGATCCAATCTAGACACCATCATGGAGGGGTTCATCATCCTCATTGGTGCCTCTCCGATGATGCGTGAGTAGTTCATCATAGACCTATGGGTTTGTAGGCAGTAGCTAGATGGCTTCTTCTCTCTTTTTGATCCTCAATACAATGGTCTCTTGGAGATCTATTTGATGTAACTCTTTTTGCGATGTGTTTGTTTGGATCCGATGAACTTTGAGTTTATGATCAGATCTATATCCATGAATATTATTTGAGTCTTCTTTTTGAAGGAAATATGCCCTAGAGGCAATAATAAAGTTGTTATTTTATATTTCCTTATTCATGATAAATGTTTATTATTCATGTTATAGTTGTATTAACTGGAAACTTCATACATGTGTGAATACATAGACAAAATACTGTGTCCCTAGTAATGCATCTACTTGACTAGCTCGTTGATCAAAGATGGTTAAGTTTCCTAGCCACGGACATGAGTTGTCATTTGATGAATGGGATCACATCATTAGTAGAATGATGTGATGGACAAGACCCATCCGTTAGCTTAGCATAATGATCGTTCAGTTTTATTGCTACTGCTTTCTTCATGTCAAATACATATTCCTCTGACTATGAGATTATGCAACTCCCGGACACCGGAGGAATTCCTTGTGTGCTACCAAACGTCACAATGTAACTGGGTGATTATAAAGATGCTCTACAGGTATCTCCGAAGGTGTTTGTTGGGTTGGCATATATCAAGATTAGGATTTGTCACTCCGAGTATCGGAGAGGTATCTCTAGGCCCTCTCGGTAAGGCACATCATATGAAGCCTTGCAAGCAATGTGACTAATGAGTTAGTTGCGGCATGATTGCTACCTCTTGAGCATTGCGTTGGTTTTCCCTTGAAGAGGAAAGGGTGATGCAGCAAAGTAGCGTAAGTATTTCCCTCAGTTTGAGAACCAAGGTATCAATCCAGTAGGAGGCTCCACACAAGTCCCTCGTACCTACACAAACAAACAAGAACCTCGCAACCAACGTGATAAAGGGGTTGTCAATCCCTTCACGGTAACTTGCGAAAGTGAGATCTGATAGAGATAATAAGATAAGATGAATATTTTTAGTATTTTTATAATATAGATTGAAAAGTAAAAGATCCAAAATAAAGTAGATCGGAAACTTATATGATAAAAGATAGACCCGGGGGCCATTGGTTTCACTAGTGGCTTATCTCAAGATAGCATAAGTATTACGGTTTGTGAACAAATTACTGTCGAGCAATTGATAGAAAAGTGGATAGTTATGAGAATATCTAGGCATGATCATGTATATAGGTATCACGTCCGCGACAAGTAGACCGACTCCTGCCTGCATCTACTACTATTACTCCACACATCGACCGCTATCTAGCATGCATCTAGAGTATTAAGTTCATAAGAACAGAGTAATGCATTAGGCAAGATGACATGATGTAGGGATAAACTCAAGCAATATGATATAAAGCCCATCTTTTTATCCTCGATGGCAACAATACAATACGTGCCTTGCTGCCCCTGCTGTCACTGGGAAAGGACACCGCAAGATTGAACCCAAAGCTAAGCACTTCTCCCATTGCAAGAAAGATCAATCTAGTAGGCCAAACCAAACTGATAATTCGAAGAGACTTGCAAAGATAACCAATCATACATAAAAGAATTCAGAGGAGATTTAAATATTTCTCATAGATAAACTTGATCATAAACCCACAATTCATCGGATCTCGACAAACACACCGCAAAAAGAGTTACATCGAATAGATCTCCAAGAAGATCGATGAGAACATTGTATTGAGATTCAAAGAGAGAGAAGAAGCGATCTAGCTAATAACTATGGACCCGAAGGTCTGTGGTAAACTACTCACAACTCATCGGAGAGGCTATGGTGTTGATGTAGAATCCCTCCGTGATCGATTGCCCCTCCAGCGGAGCACCAACGAAGGCTCCAAGATGGGATCTCACAGATACAGAAGGTTGCGGCGGTGGAAATAGTTTTTCGTGGTGCTCCTGGATGTTCTCGGGGTACGTAGATATATATAGGCGAAGGAGGTAGGCCAGGGGAGCCACGAGGGGCCCACGGATGTGGGGGCGCGCCCTCCTGCCTCGTGGCCGCCTCGGCTGCTTCGTGATGTCCACTCCAAGTCTCCTGGATTGCATTTGTTCCAAAAAGATCGCTCCTAAAGGTTTAATTCCGTTTGGACTCCGTTTTATATTCCTTTTCTTCGAAACACTGAAATAGGCAAAAAACAGCAATTTGGGCTAGGCCTCCGGTTAGTAGGTTAGTCCCAAAAATGATATAAAAGTGTAAAGTAAAGCCCATAAACATCCGAAACAGGTAATATATAGCATGGAACAATAAAAAATTATAGATACGTTGGAGACGTATCAAGCATCCCCAAGCTTAATTCCTGCTCGTCCTCGAGTAGGTAAATGATAAAAACGGAATTTTGATGTGGAATGCTACCCAGCATATTCCTCAATGTAATTTTCTCTATTGTGGCATGAATGTTCAGATCCAAATGATTCAAGTTAAAAGTTCATATTAACATAAAAATAGTGTTACTTCAAGCATACTAACAAGTAATCATGTCTTATCAAAATAGCATAGCCAAAGAAAGCTCATCCCTACAAAATCATATAGTTAGGCTATGCTTCGTTTTCATCACACAAAATACTCCCATCATGCACAACCCCGGTTTCAGCCAAGAAATTGGTTCATACTTTTTAACACGCTTCAGCTTTTTCAACTCTCACGCAATACATGAGCGCAAGCCATGGAGATAGCACTATATGTGAAATAGGGGGGTGGTTGTGAAGACAAAAAGGGAGAAGATAGTCTCACATCAACTAGGAGTATCAATGGGCTATGGAGATGCCCATTAATAGATATCAATGTGAGTAAGTAGGGATTGCCATGCAATAGATGCACTAGAGCTATAAATGTATGAAAGCTCAACAAAAGAAACTAAGTGGGTGTGCATCCAACTTGCTTGCTCACGAAGACCTAGGGCATTTTGAGGAAGCCCACCATTGGAATATACAAGACAAGTTCTATAATGAAAAATTCCCACTAATATATGAAAGTGACAACATAGGAGACTATCTATCATGAAGATCATGGTGCTACTTTGAACCACAAGTTTGGAAAAAGGATAGTAACATTGTCCCTTCTCTCTTTTCTCTCCATTTTTGGTGGGCTTCTTTGGCCTCTTTTTTTATTTGGGCTTCTTTGGCCTCTTTTATTTTTATAAAGTCCAAAGTCTCATCCCGACTTGTGGGGGAATCATAGTCTTCATCATCCTTTCCTCACCTGGGACAATGCTCTAATAATGAAGATCATCACACTTTTATTGATTTACAATTCAAGAATTACAACTCAATACTTAGAATAAAATATGACTCTATGTGAATGCCTCCGGCGGTGTACCGGGATATGCAATAAACCAAGAGTGACATGTATGAAAAATTATGGAGGTGGCCTTGCCACAAATACGATGTCAACTACATGATCATGCAAAAAGCAATACGACAATGATGGAGCGTGTCATAATAAACGGAACGGTGGAAATTTGCATGGAAATATATCTTAGGTAGGTATGGTGACTATTTTGAGGAAGGTAAATGGTGGGTGTATGATACCGGCGAAAGTTGTGCGGCATAATAGAGGCTAGCAATGGTGGAAGGGTGAGAGTGCGTATAATCCATGGACTCACATTAGTCATAAAGAACTCATACACTTATTGCAAAAGTTTACTAGCCCTCAAAGAAAAGTACTACTATGCATGCTCCTAGGGGAAGGGTTGGTAGGAGCTAACCATCGCGCGATCCCGACCTCCACACATAAGGGAGGCAATCAAAAGAGCACCCCATGCAACAAATTTGTTACACAACTTTTACCATACGTGCATGCTACGGGACTTGCCAACTTTAACACAAGTATTTCTCAATTTCATAATTACCCAACTAGCGTGACTCTAATATTACCACCTTTATATCTCAAAACAATTATCAAGCATCAAATTGATCATAGTGTTTAATGCACTTTCTATGATAGTTTTTATTATACCCAACTTGGATGCCCATCATATTAGGACCAATTTTATAACCATAGCAAATACCATGTTTTTATAAAAGACTCTCAAAATAATATAAGTGAAGCATAAGAGATCAATAATTTCTAAAAAATTAAGCCACCGCCGTGCTCTAAAAAGATATAAGTGAAGCACTAGAGCAAAAATTGTCTAGCTCAAAAGATATAAGTGAAGCACATAGAGTATTCTAATAAATTCCGAATCATGTGTGTCTCTCCCAGAAGGTGTGTACAGCAAGGATGATTGTGGTAAACTAAAAATCAAAGACTCATATCATACAAGACGCTCCAAGCAAAACACATATCATGTGGCGAATAAAAATATAGCTCTAAGTAAAGTTACCGATAGACGAAGACGACAGAGGGGATGCCTTCCGGGGCATCCCCAAGCTTAGGCTTTTGGTTGTCCTTGAATTATCTTGGGGTTCAATGGGCATCCCCAAGATTAGGCTCTTGCCACTCCTTATTCCATAGTCCATCAAATCTTTACCCAAAACTTGAAAACTTCACAACACAAAACTCAACAGGAAATCTCATGAGCTCCGCTAGTGCAAGAAAGAAAAACTACCACTTAAGGTACTGTAATGAACTCATTCTTTATTTATATTGGTGTTAAACCTACTGTATTCTAACTTCTCTATGGTTCATACCCCCCGATACTAGCCATAGATTCATCAAAATAAGCAAACAACACACGAAAGACAGAATCTGTCAAAAACAGAACAGTCTGTAGCAATCTGTAACTTACGAATACTTCTGGAACTCTAAACATCCTACCAAAATGGGAAGTACTAGGCAATTTGTCTATTGATCTACTGCAAAAATAATAAACTAAAAGGCACATTTCTGTAATTTATTAAAATTATCCTCGTGCGCGCAAAAGTTTCTGTTTTTCAGCAAGATCAAATTAACTATCACCCAAGATGATCCTATAGGTTCTACTTGGCACAAACACTAATTAAAACATAAAACCACATCTGAACAAAGGCTAGATTAATTATTTATTACTAATCAGGAACAAAAAAGCAAGGAACAAAAATAAAATTGGGTTGCCTCCCAACAAGCATTTTTCTTTAAAGCCTTTTTAGCTAGGCATTGAGATTTAAATGATGCTCACATGAAAGACAAGAATTGAAGCACAAAGAGAGCATCATAAAACATGTGAAAAACACACTTAAGTCTAACATACTTCCTATGCATTGGTATTTTATAAGAAAACAAATTATCAAGGCAAACAAAAACTAACATATGCAAGGAAGAAGAAAGGAACGATAGCATTCTACATAACGAGAGGAAATTTTGTAACATGAAAATTTCTACAATCATATTTTCCTCTCTCATAATAATTTACATGTGGGATCATAAGCAGATTCAACAAAATAGTTGTCACATAAAATATTTTCAACACGGTCCACATGCATGCAAAGTTGACACTCTTCCAAAATAGTGGGATTATCATTAACTAAAGTCATGACCTCCCCAAACCCACTTTCAATATTATTGCAAACATTATTATCAATCTCATATTCATCATGGGGCTTACATAAATTTTCAAGATCATACGAAGAATCACCCCAATCATGATCATTGCAACAAGTAGTATACATAGCAAAACTAGCATCCCCAAGCTTAGGGTTTTGCATATTATTAGCACAATTGACATCAAGAGAATTTATAGTAAAATCATTGCAATCATGCTTTTTATCGAAGGAACTACCAAGTATGGGTGCAATAGCAATGATCTCATGTTTAACATAAGGAACTATGGCAAATTCATCTTCATAAATATTGGCATCATGGCCACAAGAATAGCAAGCATCATGTTCATCAAGGGATGTTTCAATCAAATCATCAGAATCATCATTATCTATAGATTCATGCATATCATTATTTTCTTCCAAAGCAATGGTCATTCTGTCAATAAATTCTTTGACATAGACATTATGAGTATAGTTTTCATAGCAATATTTAACTATGTCAAAATTTTCAGATTCGTAGAGAGTAATATCACACTTTTCAATCAAAGAAGCAACTTCATAAGCACCCTTAAAAGCAACAAATTCTTCAATTTGTTTGATATCATAGTAACTATAAACACCCTTTGCATAAGAAGATAAGATTTCATTTTCATTAAACTCACATAGGTAGGGAAGATGTTTTTTAGGGTTCTTAGAGCAACAAGTAAAATCATAAATTTCACAAAGATTCCAAGCATAACACAACAATCTATTTATTTGATCCCATAAGAGTCTCCCTTTTTAAGGCAAACGGTGACGCACAAAATGAGCATGCTCATCTAAAGATTTCCCATCAACTAGGCTAGTTGGGGTTTCAGCACGAGCGCATAAGGATCGAAGATGATCCAAGTACAACACTTTAAGTGGATCCATATCAATAGATTTTTAGCAAGCAAAGATGCAAGCAAATAGAAGGCATGTGGAAACACAAACAAAAAGACATACGGGAAAAAGGCGAAGAAAAGGCAAATGTGAAGTGGGGGAGAGGAAAACGAGAGGCAAATGGCAAATAATGTAGTGCGAGGGATAAGGGTTTGTGATGGGTACTTGGTATGTCTTGACTTGTGCGTAGACCTCCCCGGCAACGGCGCCAGAAATCCTTCTTGCAACCTCTTGAGCATTGCGTTGGTTTTCCCTTGAAGAGGAAAGGGTGATGCAGCAAAGTAGCGTAAGTATTTCCCTCAGTTTTCGAGAACAAAGGTATCAGTCCAGTAGGAGGCTCCACACAAGTCCCTCGTACCTACACAAACAAACAAGAACCTCACAACCAACACGATAAAGGAGTTGTCGATCCCTTCACGGTAACTTGCAAAAGTGAGATCTGATAGAGATAATAAGATAAGATAAATATTTTTGGTATTTTTATGATATAGATTGAAAAGTAAAAGATGCAAAATAAAGTAGATCGAAAAGTTATATGATAAAAGATAGAACTGGGGGCCATAGGTTTCACTAGTTGCTTCTCTCAAGATAGCATAAGTATTACGGTTGGTGAACAAATTACTGTCGAGCAATTGATAGAAAAGTGCATAGCTATGAGAATATCTAGGCTTGATCATGTATATAGACATCACGTCCGCGACAAGTAGACCGACTCCTGCATGCATCTACTACTATTACTCCACACATCGACCGCTATCCAGCATGCATCCAGAGTATTAAGTTCATAAGAACAGAGTAACACATTAGGCAAGATGCCATGATGTAGAGGGATAAACTCAAGCAATATGATATAAACCCCATCTTTTTATCCTTGATGGAAACAATACAATATGTGCCTTGCTGCCCCTGTTGTCACTGGGAAAGGACACCGCAAGATTGAACCCAAAGCTAAGCACTTCTCCCATTGCAAGAAAGATCAATCTAGTAGGCCAAACCAAACTGATAATTTGAAGAGACTTGCAAAGATAACCAATCATACATAAAAGAATTCAGAGGAGATTCAAATATTTCTCATAGATAAAATTGATCATAAACCCACAATTCATCGGATCTCGACAAACACACCGCAAAAAGAGTTACATCGAATAGATCTCCAAGAAGATCGAGGAGACCATTGTATTGAGCTTCAAAGAGAGAGAAGAAGCCATCTAGCTAATAACTATGGACACGAAGGTCTGTGGTAAACTACTCACAACTTATCGGAGAGGCTATGGTGTTGATGTAGAATCCCTCCGTGATCGATCCCCCCTCCGGTGGAGCGCCGGCGAAGGCTCCAAGATGGGATCTCGCGGATACAAAAGGTTGCAGCGGTGGAAATAGTTTTTCGTGGTGCTCCTGGATGTTTTCGGGGTACGTAGATATATATACGCGAATGAGGTAGGTCAGGGGAGCCACGAGGGGCCCATGAGGGTGGGGGCGTGCCCACCCCCCTAGGGCGCGCCCTCCTGCCTCGTGGCCACCTCGGCGGCTTCTTGACGTCCACTCCAAGTCTCATGGATTGCATTTGTTCCAAAAAGATCGCTCCCTAAGGTTTCATTCCGTTTGGACTTCGTTTGATATTCCTGTTCTTCGAAACACTGAAATAGGCAAAAAAACAACAATTCGGGCTGGGCCTCCGGTTAGTAGGTTAGTCCCAAAAATTATATAAAAGTGTAAAGTAAAGCCCATAAACATCCAAAATGGGTAATATAATAGCATGAAACAATAAAAAATTATAGATACGTTGGAGACGTATCAATGATGCATTACGAAATGAGTAAAGAGACTTGCCGGTAACGAGATTAAACTAGGTATGAAGATACCGACGATCGGATCTCGGGCAAGTAACATACTGATGACAAAGGGAATAACGTATGTTGACATAGCGGTTTGACCAATAAAGATCTTCGTAGAATATGTGGGAACCAATATGTGCATCCAGGTTCCGCTATTGGTTATTGACCGAAGAGGTGTCTCGGTCATGTCTACATAGTTCTCGAACCCGTAGGGTCCGCACGCTTAACGTTCAATGATGATATGTATTATATGAGTTATGTGTTTTGGTGACCGGAGGTTGTTTGGAGTCCCGGATGAGATCACAGACATGAAGAGGAGTCTCAAAATGGTCGAGAGGTAAAGATTGATATATTGGATGGTAGTATTCGGACACTGGAAGGGTTTCAGAGTGTATCGGGTACATACCGGAGTACGAGAGGGGTTACCGGAACCCCCTGAGGAAATATATGGGCCATATGGGCCATAGGAGGGAGGCTAACCAGCCCACAAGGGGCTGGTGCCCCCCCCCACAAGGGAGGAGGCCGAATTGGACTAGGGAAAGGGGCACCACCCCCCTTTCCTTCTCCTACTCCCTCTCCTTCCCCCTTTCCCCCTCTGGTAAAAGGAAAAGGGCGGGG
>NC_041393.1:436030831-436044191 GCF_002162155.2 Triticum dicoccoides | reverse complement strand
CAATTGTTTCAAGCCGTGTGTGGTGCCCCCTCCACAGTTTACACCTCCAGTCATATTCTCACGGTGCTTAGGCGAAGCCCTGCGCGGATCACATCACCATCGCCGTCACCACGCCGTCGTGCTGACGGAACTCATCTGCTCCTTCGACCCTCTGCTGGATCAAGAGCTCGAGGGATGTCATCGCGCTGAACTAGGAGGTGCCGTACATTCGGTACTCGATCGGTCGAAACGAGAGGGCATTCGACTACATAAACCGCATCAAGTAAACGCTTCCGCTTTCGGTCTACGAGGGTATGTGGACACACTCTCCCCCTCTTGTTGCTATGCATCTCCTAGATAGATCTTGCGTGATCGTAGGAATTTTTTTGAAATTGCATGCTATGTTTCCCAACACTTTTGATCTCTTATATGCATGATTTCTTATAGCCTCGTATTTCTTCTTCAGATCTTTTTTTAGTTAGGCCAACTATATCGATTTTTCTTGCCATGGGAAGAGGTGCTTTGTGATGGTTTCGATCATGCAGTGTTCTTTCCCAATGACAGAAGGGGCAGTAAGACACGCATGTATCATTGCTATTAAAGATAACAAGATGGGCTCTAGTCCTACTGAATAGATCTCGTCTACATCATGTCATCATCTTATTGCATTACTCTATTTCTCCATGAACTTAATACACTGGATGCATGATGGATAGCGGTCGACGTGTGGAGTAATAGTAGTAGATGCAGACAGGAGTCGGTCTACTAATCTTGGATGTTATGCCTATATAATGATCATTGCCTTGGATATCATCATAATTATTCGATCTTCTATCAATTGTCCAACAGTAATTTTATACCCACCGTATGTTATTTTCTCGAGAGAAGCCACTAGTGAAATCTACGGCCCCCAGGTCTATTCTTTATCATATTTGCTTTGAGATCTATTTTTATTTGCTTTTATTTTCAGATCTATTATTCCAAAAACCCAAAAATACCTTGCTACACTTTTTTGTTATGTATTTTTTTCGCATTTTATTGAGATCTATTTATCCAATATATCACAATTTTTATCCCGTCAACAATTTTTGGCGCCGGTACCCATAGAGGGATTGACAACCCCTCATAAGCATCGGGTTGCAAGTATTTGTTCTTTGTGTGCAGGTACCGTTTACCTAGTGTTGCTTGGTTCTCATACTAGATCGATACCTTGGTTTCATAACTGAGGGAAATACCTACCATAGCTATGCTGCATCATCCCTTCCTCTTTGGGGAAATATCGACGTAGTTCAAGTTACATGAGGGTCTACTGAAAGAAGAGAGAAGAGGGGGAAACATATAAATAACGGAGCCAACAAATGCAGCACAATGCATGTCATGGCAGTATGTGGTGGTGATATGCTCTAATGCATCCCTAGGCATTTTAAAAGAAGAGGGAAAACATCCAAGAATGTTTTCCCAGATCCAGGTGATTTTTGGTATTTTTGTCCAGAGGGGGGAATGTCGATGTTCATTATATTAGAGGGGTGTGGCAAGCATGCAGATAGCGTAAACGGATTTGTTATATTTTTCCGAGCAACATTCATACATAAAATATTTTAATCTGAGTTATAGTTTATTTTATATGATTTTCAAAGTTTTAAATAATTTTATAATTTCTTGGAATTAATTTAATTCAAATTTATTTTAATATTAAATTGCTATGGGTACACAAAATTGTACCCAGAGATGTGCTATAGGGGCTGATAGGTGGGGTCTAGGAGGGTCCAATCAGCAATTGACTGGTCAACTGGGTCCTAGGACCCACATGTCATAGGCATAGTAGGTAATTAACTTAGTTAAAATAGGTTCGTTAGCTAAATTAATTAATTAACTAATTAATTTTATTAGTTATATTTATATTATGTTATTTCTTTTTTTTATTTCCTTTCTTATTCTTCTTCTTCTTTTTAATACAAGGGCGGGTGGCCCCACGTGCAGTGTCCCAGCCGGCCTCCTCCTGTGGCTGGGCACGCCTGGGCTCGGAGGGCGCCAATGGCCACACCCAGGAGGGCGCGCGGCAGCCGAGCGAGCAAGGGTGGGAGGAAGGGCTGGCAGTGGCTCACAGCAGCGGCATCAGGGACGGGGCTAGGGCAGTGCGAGCGCGGTCGGGCGGAGGCCGGCACGACGAGTAGGTGTGGCAAGGGCAGAGTGACGTCGGTGGGTAGCAGCAGCTTGGGGAGGGGCACAGTAGTGGGCGGCTGCAGTGCGGCGCGCACGATGGGAGGAGGAGCAACGATAATGGACAGGCGCAAGCGGTAGTAGCCGGGCGCTGCCCGGGCGGGCAGCGGCAGGCGTTGTCAAGCGTGGGTGCCGTCAGGGACAGAGGCGGGGCACGGGGGCGCGTGTGCGGGGGGCAGCGGGTGCGGCCAGAGCGTAACACAGGGCGCGACCTGGCGTCCACGGGCACGACCATTGGGCGCGGGTCCAACAAGAAGGGACAGAGGAACATGGGGATGGCTCACCCCGGTGTAGGGAGGTGGGGCGGCGAGCCTCGGGGTGGTCCAGCGAGCCGGGACGATGAGGTGGCATCGGGGCTACGATGGCGGTTTCGGGCGGGCAGCGCGTCGACGAGCATCGGGGATGCTCGGGAGGGAGAGGCGCGGCGCGAATGTGAGGGGGAAAGGGTGGACTAGGGTTTAGGGGAGGGGGGTGTAGGTTATATGCGACGAGGGAGGCGGGATGGCCGCCACGACGATGGCCGGCCAGCGGATGGCCTCCACGATCCCCCCATTCCTGTAGCGGAAGGGGACAAGCAGGGCGGGGGGTCGGCTGTGCTAGCTCAGCCACTTGGGCCAAGTGGCCAAGTGGTCCCCCCCCCTTTCATTTTTCATTTTCCTTTTTCCTTTTTCTGTTATTTTATTTCTTTACAATTTCTTTAATTAGAGCTAGCAATTCATTTTTGTTAAATGTTCAAATTAGCACATAAATATTAGGTAATATTCATGGCTAGTCCAACAAGTTTCAAATATTTTTCAATAGTTTACATATTTCTTTAAATTGAAAAGATCCATTTAATTGCTTTATGGGCCAGTTAAAGATAGCTTACAGTCATTTTAATATTCTAAAAGATCTTGATTCTTCCATGACAATTCGTTAGTGAATATTTGCAACCTAACCCACATTTTTATTTTTCCATTTGAAAAATTCAAATATTTGACTTTAATTTAAATTTGAATTTGAATCGGGTTTGGATCAAAGTGAGGTTTAGCAAACTTAATCATGATGACATGGCACCATTAGCATGGGATTACTGTAGCTTAAATATCGGAGTGTTACAAAGGGCTTGGTCCAATTCGTGAGAGATCGGATCCGAAATCAAGGTCAGTCCAAGGTCAGTCCGAGTTTAGGATCTGAGATAGTGTCCGAGGTTAAAGCCATGGTGCCCATGGAGTTTACCAGCCTATCTGGCTCCCAGCTGGAGAGGGCGAGGATGCCACGGGAGTCAGCGGTGTATTCCAAGTTCACGAATCTGATGATCTGATCCGGTGCTAAGTTTTCGACCTGGCCGAGGCAGCCGGTCGAATAGGTGTGAAGGACAAAGCCATCGAACGAAAAAGCTGGCAGCGGACAAAGATGTTACTGCAAACGATGTTAGGGTTGATCTATAGACGAGCCATTGATCCCTTTTGACTACACAGCAGGACCTGTATGGGCCACCAACGTCGGTGCTAAAACAGGCGGATCTCGGGTAGGGGGTCCCGAGCTGGTGATCTAGGAACGATGGTAATAGAGGGGAAACATGAGGCGATGTTTACCAGGTTCGGGTCCTCTCTAAGAGGTAAACCCTACATCTTGCTTGATTATATTGATGTGATGGAGTATGGAATACAAGATGATCTACCTCGAGACCGTATGTTGTGTTCTAAACCCTAAGGCTAACAACTGTGTCTCCAAAGACTAAACCCCATGGCTTATATACACAAACCAGGGGTACCTAGGTTACACATATGGTCGGTTGCCAATCATGCCAGCTAGTGAGCTATCCTTGAAGTGCACGCCAAGTCTTCAGAGGTTTCCATTTTGAATACGACGTGGTTAACAGCTTCTGGACTCCTTCCTTATGGAGATCAGCGAGTTGTAAGCTCAGCCCATGGACTGTGAGTCGTATAGGTTAGCACCCCCTAGTCTAGGACACCGTCACCTATGTTCAAAGGACAACTACGCAATCACCTTTTTATCCCTAGTGGCGACAACACAATGCAAGACTTTTCCACTTTCTGTCACTGTGGTAGATTACTTGCAAGATTGAACACAACTATCATGCACAACTCCCTCTTGGAGATCAAACCCCTAACTTGGCAAGAGAAAGAAAAATAGATCAGAGAGCATATATAAATAAGAATTATGTTAAAGAAACAAAATAGATTCAAACAAATTCATGAATAGTCTGATCATAAAATGACAATTCATCATATCCCAACAAACACACCAAAGAATTACAATAGATGGATCATGGTCATGTAGGGCAACTTGTGATCTTTATATTGAGAAACATGGGAGAGAGAACCAAATAGCCGATGTTAGGGATCCATAGTACAAAGGAAACTACTAATGGGTGATCATGGTGGCCTTCAAGTTGATGGAGATGGCCACCGTGTAGATTTCCGCCTTCGGGAGAGTACCGGTAAAGGCCTCCAGATTGGATCCCGAAGAAACGACAGCGTGCAATGGCGGAAAAATTGGGATGATAAATTTCCGAACGGTTTTAAAAGTATATAAAGACACAGGGACTGGAAGTCGGTAAATCAGAGGCTCAGGGGGCCCACACAGTATGGTGATGCACCCCCTAGGGCGCGTGGGGCTCTGTGTGCCCTCGGGCCTATGTTGGTGCCCTCCGGAAGCTTTTGGACTTCAAATGTTCCTTGATATTTTCTCAGATTTTTTGGGATCATAAAATTTATTTTCCTGCAAAGTACAAAAACAATATAAAACAACAAGTGGCACTGGTCACTAGATTGATAAGTTAGGTCTAGAAAAATAATATAAAATGATTTAGATAGGTGCCAAAGGTATGCTAATTTGATATAAATATGACATGAAAGAAGAAGAAAGTTATAGATACGTTTGGAACATATCAAATACCGCTTGACCTTCTTGTACAAGTCTAAACCAAATTTGTAAACATTCTCCTGTACAGATGGCGTAATTGATGTATTAAATCTGATCACTTTCGGCAGTTTTCATACTCAGATGCTAAGTTGGCTTATATTTATTAATTGACATATATGTATTTAGCACACTCTCTTGTTTGTACTAGCAACAAATAATTAGTACGAATAAGATTGCTACCATTTCTATTTGTTAACATATTCCCTTCAATGCTACTTTCGACATATGATTCAACTATCTCAACATGTTTTCTCTTGTCAGAACTTGTTTACTTACATGTTGAACCTTCATCTGCAATACCAACACTATATCAAAGACATCTAGAGTAAAAGACATAACAAAATAATTGATTACAACAAATATTACCTTTTGATACTGCATCAACACTAGTCATAACAGAAACTTTTCTCAAAATACTCTTTGGAACTTGATAAACTGAACATTTCAAATAAGAAAAGAATTGAAATATGAAAAAATACGTAATATCAATTATTTAAACTCAAGAGCAATACATCATACCACATTTCCAGTGATACATGTTGAATTATTTGCCCATTCATGAAAACATTCAGTCGACCTTCTTTCAGTGCAACATAAATTCAATATCTTGTCTCACTATATCGTCCTTCTTGATATTCCACTCACAGATTCTTTTAGCATGCCTCGACTTGAATTCTTGAGTTACTAAATGTCTCAGCTTGAAACATAGTATAGACTATAATCTAAATAAACTATAAGTAGAACTTCTAAGCTATAAAAATGAACATTTGCCATTTCTGGATAAGTATCTCTTACGTGATCACTGAACTTTGGATTCGAAATATGTTACAGATTGTAGTTAAGCACAACTCGACATTCTTTGAAATGACTTTGGAATTTTTGATATTTTATTTCTGTTGACTGTATTTGCTCATCGTGATACATTGTCCTTTGGGTGCTAACATTGTGCATTCAAAACTTTTCACCTTCAAAGTTAGTTCACTGTCAACTAGTGAACACAATTGTTTTTATTTAATTATTTTGCGCCTCAATCAGTATAATTGCACATCAGGTATATGTTGTAATATTATTGCTTATGAAGTTAACCTATAAATAAATCAAATTAACAAAATATTGAATTTTATTACCATTTTTTGCCAGTTCACTTCTGTAACATTAAGTTTCTGACCAAATAACTTAAATAAACTCTTTGTACATGAATAAAGGTATTGCCACTATTTTTGTTCGCACTATAATATTCCGGATCACAATCTTTCATTATACACAACCTCAATATCCCCAACAGTAGACTGCGTCGACAAAAGAAACGAGTACAACAGTACATAGTTACCAAGATAAACATGATCAATAAGATTCAAGTAGTATTAGAGTTATTATTGGAACCAGTGGAAAGAATAGCAAATCAAAATCCTTATGATATGATTAATTATGATGTTAAGCTAATAAATAAATAAAAACAAGGACCACCTTAAGTTTCGTTATTAGTAACTTGCCATTTTACCTTCATAACATCGAGTTTCGGGCGTTGTAACCTATTAGAACACTTTTTAGATACATAAATCTAGGGTGAATGTTTTCACTTGCATCGTAAGATCCCAATTCAAACTATTTCATATTATACAGACTCAATATGTTGATCACCAATGTTATTTGAAAAGAAGCAGCTAATAGAACAATAAAAAGAAGCAACATGAACATCAAAGATGAGACTCAGAAACTATTCGAGACATTAAAGAGTTGTTCTAGAAGAAACAGGAATGCTAAGCAAAGTTATAAGAAAACTAACCTTTTCAAAAGAATATTTAGGGCTTTTTTAAGCAAATACACGGTTGCAGGTGTTGATATATTTGAATGCCTTCAATCTTTGAAAACAACAGATGATCTTTTCTCTTTCTTCGACTGAAATGATGCTTAAAGATGAATGTTCTTCTTTGAGAGACAAGAAGATAAGAACAAAGAGCAACCAACAAGAACAGAACACCATTGGGCATAATGAATCATTTTTTCTTATCCATGCTATAACTGTATATTAACTGAAAAAGGCTTTCGCCCCTCTTTATAGATAAAGCACAAATCCAAGCCAACATACCACAGAGATTCACCCACAAACACACACACACACACAGTACAAACCCACACAAGATCCAAAAGGGGTTAATGCTGAGGGCACAACTCAACAAGCCCAGAAAACAAACCACAACGCACACACATGAGGTACAAAGCACCATCTAGTCGGGCTCCGGTGGGGGCGGAGGTAGCGGGGGAGCCAGGCGGAAGGCGAGCGAGCGAAGGTCGGCGAGGAGGGTGTTGATGACGTCCCGATCCTGAGGGTGGCTAAGCGGCCGCCAAAGCTGCAAGTACCCACACATTTTAAAAATGGCGTTAGTAGCGCGTCTGAGAGGCACCTTCTGGATGACAAGCTTATTGCGGACCGTCCAAAGTGTCCAAGCGAGGATCCCAACGCAGAGCCATCTGATATGGCGGTAGCGAGGGCGGGAGGCATTGATCTCCGTGAGAAGGTCAGGGAAGTTGGAATTGCACCACTGTCCGCCAACCGTCTCGCGAAAGCTGGACCAAAGAAACTAGGCCGTGGAACACGAGAAGAAGATGTGGTTAGCATCCTCCACCGTGTCGCACAGTGGGCACATCCCATCTCTGGGTCCATTACACTTGAGGACCTCGACTCCGGAAGGGAGGCGGCCACAGATCCATTGCCACAGGAAGATCCTGATTTTCAGGGGCAAGCGGATGTCCCAGATCAGACTAAACGGCTCGGGGGCTGGCGACGAGGCGATGGCCGCGTACATGGATTTGGTGGAGAAGCAGAAGGAGGATTCTAAACGCCAAGAGACGGCATCCGGTGTGTCGTTGACGCTTATCGGGAGAAGGGCGATGTCCTGGAGGAGGGCATCCCAGGCGGCCACTTCGGGCGGGCCAAAGGGACGATGAAAAGCGAGGCATCCTAAGTCAATAAGGGCCGACTCGACAGAGACCCGAGGGTCGACAGCAATGGCGAATAGCTCGGGAAAACGAGTGGCCAGAGGGATGTCGCCAATCCACCGGTCAAACCAGAACAAGGTCGCAGACCCAGTACCAACCGAGATGGAAGTGCCAATGCGCAGCACAGGGAGCAGCTGGATGACGGCCTGCCAAAACTGGGAGCCGCCCGTGTGCTGACAGAATGCAAGAGGCTGTCCACAGAGGTACTTGTTCCGGATGATGGTGAGCCAAAGGCCTCCATCGCCATTAGCAATGCGCCATAACCAGCGGGTCAGGAGGGCAATGTTCATGCGACGGGAGGACAAGATCCCCAGAACACCTTGGTCCTTGGGTTTGCAGATATCCGGCCAGCTCACCATATGGTACTTCTGCTTGTCATCCTCGCCAGCCCAGAAGAATCTAGACTGGTATTTGGCAATTTCCTTGTGCAGCGTCTCGTGAAGGCTATAGAAGCTCATGAGGAACCAAAGAAGGCTGGCGAGTGAGGAGTTGATGAGGATCACACGCGCAGCCTGCGACAGCCAGCGCCCTTTCTAGGGCTCGACGCGATGCTGCATACGGGTCACCGTGGGGCGCAGGTCCGCCACGGTGAGGCGTGAATCACTAATGGGAATCCCCAGGTAGGTCGCGGGGAAAGAGCCCAACCGACAGTTAAGTCGGTCCGCGATAACCTGAGCTTCCACCGGAGGGTACCCAAGAACCATCACTTCACTCTTGTCGAAGTTGATCGTTAGGCCCGACATCTGCTCGAAGCACAGGAGGAGGAACTTCAGGTTAGCTACGTCCTGAGTAGAACCCTCAACCATAATAATGGTATCATCCGCATATTGAAGGAGGGAGACCCCTCCCCCTCCGACAAGGTGGGGAACAATGCCGTAAATATGGCCGGCATCCTTCGCTTTGTCAAGGATAGCGGTCAGGGCATCGACCACCATGTTGAACAAGAACGGCGAGAACGGGTCACCCTGATGAACCCCACAGAGGGTGGGGAAGTATGGCCCAATCTCGCCGTTGATGTTCACCGCGGTCCGACCGCAGGAGACTAATTACATCACGCGAGTCACCCACCGGTCGTCAAAGCCCTTACAGAGCAACACTTCGCGTAAGAAGGGCCAGTGGACAGTATCATACGCTTTATGGAAGTCAAGCTTCAAGAAGACTGCTCGATGGCGCTTCACCGGACTTCGTGAAGGACTTCATGGAAGACCAACACCCCGTCTAAGATGAACCGATCTCAAATGAAGGCCGATTGGTTTGGGTGAGTGATCGAGTCAGCTAGCAGGGTCACCCTATTGGCATACCCTTTGGCCAGGATCCGGAATATCACATTAATCACTATGATGGGACGGAATGGCGGATGTCAGAAGCGCCCGGAACCTTGGGGATGAGGATAATGATCCCGTAGTTCAGGCGTCCGAGATCCATAGAGCCCGAATAAAACTCCTCGAACAGGGCCATGACCTCCCTGTATATTCGATCCCGTTTTCCGTTGTAAAGAGACCTCACGGAACAGGTATCCGACCCCATACCAACAGGTACATCGCCACGATATACGAATGCATTACACACGATGAGTGTATGCGCGTGTATATGAGCGCTTATGTCTGTACTGATGCTCAAAAAAAAAAAAGAATGCATTACACACAAAACCGAACATCAAACTGTGAATCTTATCGCAGATCGGCGGCATAAGATCCGCGTGTCCCTGTACCTGCATGCTACAAATCCGCTTCAACATATGTACATTTTTTTTACATGAACTCCCTCCGTTCCTAAATATTTGTCCTTTTAGAGATTTCAACAAGCGAGTGCATACGGAGCAAAATGAGTGAATCTACACTCTAAAATATATCTATATACATCCGTATGTGGTAGTCCATTTGAAATCTCTAAAAAGACAAATATTTAGGAACGGAGGGAGTAATACGTATCTCATTTATATCATAAAGATCAAAGTACAAGTCACGTAAGGACCGACATGACAAAACTGAGAAGATTGCAGAACATCTCCGAGCTTGACAACAACACCCGTCACCTACCTCCGGCACCACCACAGTAGTCACCGAATTAAAGAATGATGGATCACCTCCTCACCTGAGCTCGACGCGGCTTCATTGGTGATATGCAGTGTTGCGGACCTTCAAGGTGGCTCACCAAAAGTGAAGCCCTTGTCATTGAACAAATCAGACCGGGGCAACACCCGGGACATGCCATCGAACTCCAGATCTGGCACCCCACCACGACTAAGATGCCGAAGGAGGAAACCATAGATGCCATCCACGAACCACGAACGCAGCACGCATTCCGTCTTCCAGATGTCGTCGATGCAGACCACAATCTGCATCCGCTCCTGGACTACCTCCCAAGCTCTGCGCCGACGCTGGAGCAAACGCCATTGCAACGGCGGAGCCCGAGGACACAGGTCCACCACGAGGATGCCGCCGCTGCCGCCAGCCATCCTTGCTTGAACATATTGGTTTCCAAATCCATCCCCAACCATAGGACCGATGGCCTCGTCTGGGAAGGATCCAAAGAATCTTTATTCAACGCCATCATCGTCGCCGCTGAAGCGAAAACGATGAACAATCTATAAAACCTAGCCTACTAGGGAGTAAAAACGATTCACACGCGTGGATCCGACGACCCCCTCACCACCGACGACCGAGGTCGCCGGCGGAGGGGAGCCGCCGAAGGACGGCGTTGGTAGATTTGGCCTCCTAGCGGCGGCTAGGGTTCCAGACGCAAGGGACGAGAGGAAAACCGTACGTCCACATCTCTACATCTATTCATTCGTTTTTCTCCCTGAGCTGTACATATACGTATGTGCACTCGGAGACGTACTACGTACGTATGCATGTCATGGAAAACATGTTTGCCGGCATGCATGGAGAAGGGAACCAGAACAGAAAGGTGAAGAGGCCGCAGATTGCTAGCATGGGCTACGCTGCGCCGCGCCGCGTGAGAGAGAGAGAGAGAGAGATCTGGCTGGCCGGCATGCATGCGCGGGCAGCAGTTAACAGGCGGCCGTTGAGGACGCCATGCATGCCATGCATGGGAGAAATGGAGTGGGTCTCTTTCTTTCTCTCACTGGAGAAGATGATGGCAGCCAACATGCTTGGCACGCCACGATAAACGACGATCGAGTCCATTAGAAAGATACAAACATCCTAGTTACACTGGGTCCCACACTCGCTGCGCCCACAGTGCGGGCCCTAGCTGCTAGCTCGACCCCCTCAAATTGTGATATGCTGCTTTTCTTTTTGCTGGATATTTGGGGCCCATGCACTCCACATATATGTATATATAACACACCTACAGCCGTATATTAAGGAACATAGTACGTAACTAACCACACCATATTGCTAGCTAATTAAAAACCAGATTTTCGTCAAAAAAACAGGAGCGGTTGTTTCATCTATATCAAAATGAAACCAAAGTTCGAGACAAGGTGACCGGGTCAGGCCACACGCAACCACACAAGTTTCCCGGCCATATATGGAAGGAGTCAGAGACAGCGGCACACCTTCTCGACCTTCTCTTCGGACGCCGTTTCACGATTTCGAAATGGTAAGAGACTGGCGGCTCGCCACGATTCATACCAATCCAACTCTTTGGACAAAAATAGCTAGTGAAGTTTAAGGAGTGATAATTACAGGGAAGCGCTTACCTTGTTAGTCATGTTTGCATAGGAAATTCGAAATAGCAAGAACGCCAAGGTCTTTCAAAGTATCCACACCGTGCCGGCGAACATCTTCGTCAGTTAGGATCAGAAGGGATGATTCGAAGTGGTTTTCTTTTTTAATGGACACTTTATTCTTTTTTAACATAGTACAGACGCAGATGCTTATTTTTTGATAAAGGACGTTTTTATTAACTTAAAATGTAGCATCGAGTGAATACAAAACAAAAAGAGCGACACCCGGCCTCTGCACAGCTAAGATTCACACAGCCATCACACGAACAGTCTGGCAAAAAATATATAAATGACAAAGTGGCAACAGTAAAGCCATATATGAGACCGAAATTATGCCTATGTCGACGAAGGTGATTCGATTCGGAGATTATGCTGCCACCCATGTTGGGTAAAAACCTTCCTAGCCATCCGCTCTAACTCCATACACACCGCATTGAATAGTGATTGGTACTCCGTTTGGTGCAGAATGGACCACGTACGAAGTAAGTGCGTACAACGGAAAATAACCTGCATAGAGGAATTTATTTTGCCATTAATACACAATCATTTCTACATGCCAAAGCAATCATAGTAAGGCAGGTGCTCCCACCCTAGTAAGGCAGACGTAGATGCTCATACATATGCCCATACACTCATCCCTATGAATGCATGCACGTACACCCTATCGCTATGAGCACCTCTGAGAGACCGAGTCGGCACATCATCTTGAGATTGACATAGTCACTACAGACGCCTTCGTAACCTACGGAAACATCCTCCTACAGGACACATATTGCTGGAAGGCCTCAAATAAATCCGGAAAAATGCAAGCACCAATGTCATGTCTAGGACTTGCAATCCTGGTGGGTTGGGGATACTAATGTCATCCTAACCATCCAATTATAGGTTGGTTTGCAAAAGACACACTTTATTAACTTGTGATGTTGCATCAAGAGGATATAAAACACAATAAGTACACAACCTGCCTTTTTGCATGACTAGGAAATTAACACATAACCAACAAGGGGCATAAAAAGAACCCATAGGGTTCTAGGCGAGCCGAACTACACTCCGCAACAAAACATCAACTACTACCACCATCATTGACAACACGCAGACAATGAGAAGGTTCAACAACACCTTTAGCAAGGAGGCGTTACATGAATGCCGTCACCACCAGATCCAACTAAAGAGTCTAGATCACGGGTTTTCACCCAGAAGAGAAAATTAGATTATGATTCAGACAATGCCTTCAACAAGGAAGCATAAACCAGGACTTTTAGGTGCGACCAGAGAAGGTCAAATCTAGGGGTTTCACCCTGGTACTCGAAGAGCACCACCATATGTGAAGTCCACTATGTTGTCGCCACCAACTTGCAAGAGAAGAAGTCCTGCTGCAATGTATCTATCAGTACCGAAAACGCAAATCAAAGTGAACTCCACAAATCGAGCAATTGCCGAGATGCTAGCTCGAGACTTGGGAGCCAATAATAAAATGGGAGCGTTGTAGGGTTTTAACCGCTTGTGGCCCTTCGGCCATGTATTGCTGGCGAGAAT
>NC_041393.1:435997773-436030638 GCF_002162155.2 Triticum dicoccoides | reverse complement strand
CCGCCCCCTTGATTCTTCTAAATATAAAGGACCGTGTCAACCGCAGAAGGAGGAAGAACTTCATACAACGCCTGAAAAACAATAACGGTTGGGCTACGGAACATGCTCACAAAGAGGACATCGTGCACCGACACTTCAAAAACATCGCCAAAAAGCCCCCCTCGGCGTAGCATAGACTTCAATTGGGGGCTTCTGCATACCCCTGATTGTGATCTTCATGAGCTGGACAACGCCATCACAGAGGATGAGGTGAAGGCTGCTGTGTTCTCCATGCCAGGAGACAAAGCCCCTGGACCGGATGGTTTCTCCGGTGCATTCTTTAAAGCATGTTGGAGCATCATCAAGGCGGACATTATGTGTGCCATCAATCATTTCTCTGATCTACATGCATCCCATTTCCACTGGTTGAATTCGGCAGATGTTGCTTTGATCCCTAAGAAGGATGGTGCTGATGACATCACAGATTTTCGCCCCATCAGTCTTATCCATGTCATTGCCAAGATTATTTCCAAAGTGATGTCCAACCGCCTTGCGCCACACATGAATGACCTTGTCTCGCAGGCTCAGAGTGCGTTCATAAAAAAACGATGCATTCATGATAATTTCATGTATGTTCGCAACCTAGCGAAACGCCTGCACCGCAAAAGGACCCCGGCACTCCTATTCAAACTCGACATCAAAAAAGCATTTGACTCGGTTAGATGGGACTTCCTCCTCGACTTGCTCAACCACCTTGGGTTCCCTCCGAGGTTCAGGGGCTGGATCTCGACTTTGCTTTCTTCAGCGTCCTCTCGTATTCTCCTTAATGGGGTTCCAGGGGCCCCCATCAAGCATGGATGTGGTCTGACGCAAGGGGATCCGCTTTCCCCTCTCCTATTCGTGCTTGCGATTGATCCGCGACACCTAATCCTCCAGAAGGCCACCGCCCAAGGAAAACTCCATCCCCTCGATGGTCAGGCTATGTCAATTCGGGCCTCCTCTACGCGGACGACACAGCTGTTTTCCTTGCCCCCATTAAGTCGGATGTTGAGTTCTTTGCCCGCACCCTAAAGAGTTTTGGGGAAGTCACTGGCTTGGTCACGAACTGTACCAAAAGCTTGGTTGCTCCTATTCGTTGTGAGAACCTGGACCTGGTGGACATCTTACACTCTTTCCCGGCCAACCGTACCTCCTTCCCAATGAAGTATTTGGGCCTACCTCTCTCGGTCAAGAAGTTGAAAAGAATCCACTATCAACCGCTTGAAGACAAGATCGCAGCCCAATTGTCACCGTGGATGGGTAAACACGTTGCCTCTCCAGGACGTGTTGTGTTGGTCAAATCCGTGCTTACGGCCATTGGTATCTATTATATGACGGCGCTGAACCTCCCGGTTGAGGTGATGAACAAGATTGATGCGCTCCGACGGGCATTCTTGTGGGCTGGATGTGACAAAGTCACTGGAGGAAAATGCAAGATTAATTGGGAGCAAGTGTGCAAGTCAAAACTTCATGGGGGCCTTGGCATTCTCAATCTGAAAAAGTTTGCATCTGCTATGCGCATTCGTTGGCTCTGGGGTGAGTGGCTTACTCCGATCAAGCCTTGGGTGGGATTAGGGACGCCATGCGACCGACAGGATAGAGACATCTTTGCGGCCTCCACAAAAGTCGTCGTGGGCGATGGTACTCGTGCCATTTTTTGGGAGTCTGCTTGGCTTGATGGTTTGCGACCCAAGGACATTGCACCAAATTTTTTTGAGCTGTCACAAAGAAGAAATTGCTTGGTCCAGAAAGCGCTCCTCAACAATTTTTGGGTGTCTTAGGTGAAGACCTCTCAGGGCATGACTGTTGACCATCTTCATGAGTTCGTCAACCTATGGGAGAAGCTATCTCATGTTCAGCTAATACCTGACATGCCTGACTCCATCATTTGGAAG
Organism: Triticum dicoccoides; assembly: GCF_002162155.2. Taxonomy (NCBI): domain Eukaryota; kingdom Viridiplantae; phylum Streptophyta; class Magnoliopsida; order Poales; family Poaceae; genus Triticum; species Triticum dicoccoides. The sequence continues at coordinate 436,028,725 of NC_041393.1, read as the reverse complement.
CTCACCAAGGATGGTCACTATTCCGCAGCAACGGCTTACAATGCGCAGTTTCTCGGTTTAGTCGACTCGGACTTGCCTCAAATTGTTTGGACAACTTGCCCCCCCCCCCCCAAAATGCAAGTTTTTCGCTTGGCTAGTCATCAACAATAGAATCTGGACGGCAGACCGGCTTCAGAAGCGAGGGTGGCCTAATTGCAACATGTGCCCCCTGTGCAAGCAAGTCCAGGAATCGGCGGCTCATCTGCTTTTTAAATGCCGCTACACGGTTAGAGTATGGAACATGATTAAAGCGTGGCTTGGCCTTCATGACATTTACCCGTAGAACTGGGCCATGGTTGACACGGTGAAGAAGTGGTGGAGCGCCAACGCTTCCAACAGGACGCAATCTCGACGACCGCTTACCTGCCTTATGTTGCTCGTCTCATGGGAAATTTGGAAAGAGTGGAATGCTAGGGTATTTCGTAATGTCGCAGTGCCTGTTGGGGTTTTAGTAGCTAGAATCAAAGACGAGATGATGCTATGGTGTCTGGCCGGTGCGAAACATTTGTGTAATATCATGCCACGAGAGTGATACGTTGTATTTGGCCTTTGGCCAAGACCCCTAATACTCCTTCTTATTCAATGAAAATGGCAAACCTTTTGCCTTGTTTCAAAAAAAAAATGGGTTTAAGATTCTGGAGGGAGGTCCGATTCTTAGGATTTGGGCAGAATTGGCCAAACGAACTAGGCCATCATTTCATACCATACGTGTCTTCATTAAATTTTACCATCATTTCGTCTCAGGTGAAGACATGTATCATCCAAATTTTACAAGGCCTCACGTCTCTTGTACTTACAAATAACCAAAGATTGAGAGATTACAAAATCAAGAAGTATGCATGTCGTGCCTCTTTTAGTTGTTCATACCATTGTGTGTATGGTTGAGAAAGATCTATGTGTATGACATGCAAAAGCAGCTAGCTGTATGCATGGTGTCATATCTACCTAGCTACCTAGAACAATCAATCTAGCTTATCTCCTGTTGCGCATACGTACACCCGGCCGGCATTGACACTGATGGCGACTGCTCAACGCCGCTCACATACATATATGTGAAAATGTATATATTATTCATATGTGACATGCCTCCACAATAATGATCGTTATCGATCTGGGCGTAAAGGTTGCTGCATTTGCATTTTGGAACACACAGAGAATTATTGAAGCCATGGATCGAGCAGCTAGGCACCGCCGTACATTACACTGTTCCCAGATCGCCGTCAGTTGGATCGATTATAAAGCTAGGTACGTACGTTGACATGTGACTAGCAGTAGATGCATGCATGTACTGTCCGTGCTTAGGTTGTCATCGTGTATGTATTCACAATTTTTCGTATATAAAATAAGGATCGATAGCTGGATTGTTGATGTATAGGAAAAGGTATCTAGCTAGCTAGATTTCATGTAACTCTTTTTTGTATCGTTCCGGTTTGGCATTGGAGATGGATGCATGGATCGATCGATCGAGCTAGGTGAGATCCAATGAGCTGCACCAGAAGCATGCAGTAGTGAATTTGTCATGAAATGAAGTCCACAGGTTGCTAGCTACCTCAGGACATATGCATGCGTAAGAATGAATGCATTCACATATTCATAGATGATCCGTCTCTGTTGGATGATTGGCTCGTGTCAGCTCTGGAATCGGTGCCCCCCCTCCGGCCACCATCGATAGATAACCTTTTATATGTGCAGCTGTAGTCTGTAGAGAGAAGCTAGATAGATAGATGCCTCTTCCTGCTTCTCCTTTGCCTTGTTTCTTTTTATATCGTCAAAAGAAGTTGAATGACAAAAGAAGAAAGGGCCCAGCCGGGAGCCTCTTTACATACATGTACATTTATTAATAGATGCCTTCCTGCTTCTACTTTGGTCTGTCACGCATCATATGATCATCGCAGATTGCATGCAGAGGCTAGCTCACCATTCCAAGTACCAAAAAGAAAAAGGGAGATCCATGAAGCTAACTGGCATCCCTTTCTCTCTCTCACCAAATATGTCCATATATGTACATACATCTCTTGCATATGTGCACTGCTGATCTCAACACATGCATGTATTCTGTGGAGACACAGTTTTCCATTTATCACAGGAATGTTCCAACCGAAGAACAAGGTTGTAATGATTGGGCCACACTCATGTTTGTGTACTGCCTGCACAATTGGAAGTCCCTTTCGGAAATGAGAACTAATATTTGCTTTTGCAAGTGTATCGATGCCCAACGCTTGCTAACTGGAACAAGGGCCTACAAATCAAATCATTTTGCTGGTCATGTAATCGTAATGCATCATTTCGGTGTCCCTGTGCAACAAGAAAATAATCTCTAAATTATTTAACATGCATGCACACATGTGCAACACACGCATTATATATTGCTCTCTCTCTCTCTCTCTCTCTCTCTCTCTCTCTCTCTCTCTCTCTCTCTTCTTTTCTTTTTTTGCATATTTGGATAACAAACTATAACAGGATCAGGGAATGCTGCCGGCTACTCCCATGTTTCCCAAATGTAAGGCATGTTGATTTTGTCCTAAGTTGATCTTTGGAAAGTTTGACCAAGTTCATGATGGACATATACTAGAACATGTAGTACTCACACTACTGGAAACCGGTTACCAAGAACACTAGGTGAAGGGTCATATCTGCTCGGCAAAGGCTTTGCCGAGTTACCGATCGAGTGTTACACTCGACAAAGCCTACTCGGCATACACCCTTGTGGAAAACCGGGCGTTGCCAAGTTCCTTCTAGTCGGTCACTCGGGTATTTGGTAAAATAAAGTGTCTGATGGCCAGTAGATGAAACAGGGCTCGCCACATGTCCATGAATTTTGCCGCGTGCCGTGGATGAGGTACTCGGCAAAGTATTTTAGCATTTAAAAAATATGCCTGGAGCGCCGATTGTGGTAGTCACCGCGTCGGGACCTTGCTCGTTGAGCACCTCCTGCCGCACTACCAGCCAATCTCGGCTTCCCAGCGGCATCGTGGCATCCATGGCCACACCGACACGTCTCGGGAGCTCGTCGTTGGGGTCGAGCCCTCCGCCTCTCACCTCCCTCTTGGTGACGGGCACCATGGCAGTGGTGGTGTGGCGTCTAGTCGTGCTCGCTCATAACGGTCTCGTGATGCTCTTCTTTCTTGGTTCGCGGTCGTGACATCCCGCACCGTTGGCTGGCGGCGTCCACCATGAAGCACGATCTTGGGAGGGGGCATCCACCTTGGCGAGAACCTCGGGAGGGCACACGTGACGGAGCGAGAGGGAGCACGATTTAGGGTGGGGAGCTCCACTCCTCCTTGTCTCTTCATCACTTCTCGTTGGTCAAGCTTGCCGGGCATCAGGCAAGATCCTGCTCGCTGCCCTCCGGCTTGATTTTGATTGAGCCAACAACGAAGGGAGAAAATGATGGTGTCGATGGCGGGACGCTAATGCGATGGCAAAGAGGAGAAGGTAGAGACCGGCAGCGACGGGGGGTGGTTGGAGGAGAGTAGAAGGCGAGAAGAGAGAGAGGTTGATGGCGGGTGTATGTTGAGTGTAGAAATATTTCTAGGCCAACTGACGAAGCAGCGGTCGCTCTGCATGCAAATCTTACTCATTACCTCTAGAAACCTAGATTCTTCCTTGGAGATAGTGTAGTAGTTCGATTTCTAAGCAGTCTATGTGACAACTTCTGCAAAAAAGTAATAATTTTATTAACAGAACCTCAAGGGCTCATATCATGAAACCATGCCAAGTTTTGTGTTTTTCTAGTTTTGTTTGAACTTTTTAGAATTAAATAACCACTAAGCTCCACATTGGTGCCGAGTATCGCCCCTACCTGGTGCTTGGCACACCTTTTATTTCCTTATATAACACTTAAAAATAGACTAAAGATCACCAATAAGATTATGAGGCACACCTCTAGCCATAATTACATCTACTTGCAATTCAAATTTGGATTGTATCCATCAAATGCCTAAAAGAGCATTTAATGACTTCAATATATCAAAAGACCCGAAAAATGCAAAATTTTGACATGCTACTTGTAATGGTGTATATTGAGCGAAAATGTTCAAGGCCAATGGATAAATCAGCGGCCGCTTCGCCTACAAACCTGAAGCTTTGCCTCTCAAAACCTAGCTTCTTCCCGAGTGATTGGTCCAATTTGTAAAGAGTCCATGCGACTAGTTTTGATTGAACATTCTCATATTTTTAGCCAGCCTCTATGGATCATATAATTACACCATGCCAAGTTTTATGGTTTTTTGCGCTTCGTTTGAATTTTTTATCATTAAATAGCCACTAACATTCATTGGTGGTACCAGATTCTCGCCCTGTTGTTTGGCACACCTTTTCTTTATTATACAATTATACAATACCTAAACATGTAATAAAGACGACCAATAAGATTTTTCAACCCACCTCTGGCCATAATTTCAGGTACACGCTGTTTAAATTAGAATTATGTGCACTAAATTCTTATAAATGCACTTAATGACTTAAACGTGCCCTTCCGCTAAGCTATGCATATTAATGCTAAATTAAAAATAGCGTTAATAGCTTGATATTTCGGGCTATAGCGCTAAATTTAGTCATTTAGCTCTACTAAGAGCATCTCCAGCCGTTCGGCCCCCCAGGGCGCATAAAAATCGCCCCTGGGGGCGAGCCGGCGATTCTTTCGGCGCTGGGGACGGTTTTGCGCCCAGTCGTCGCCCCCATTCGCCGATTTTGGTCCATTTTTGAAGCCCCATTTCGTCGAAAAAGACCCATATGGGCGAGAATAGGCACATACTCAGCGTGCTTCGCCGTGGCTCGGCGTTCAATTATGAACATAAATATATTTTTTATCACATATTTCATCACAGAAATTTGAAATACTTCAACAAAATAGTACAACAAAAAATAGTTCAATACAAATTATATAGTTCAATAAATAAAAACTCATATTTCATCGCACGTCGCGCCCGGTGTCGCCCTTGAGCCTCCATAGGTGCTCTATCAGATCTTGCTGCAGTTGATGATGCACCTGTGGGTCTCGGATCTCCTGACGCATACTGAGGTAGGCAGTCCAGGTTGCCGGTAGCTGGTGATCAACTTGGGCAAGAGGACCCTGCCTGTGGTATGGTTCAGTGTCAAACACTGGCTCTTCCTGCTTGCTCTCAATGATCATGTTGTGCAAGATTACACAGCAGGTCATGATCTCCCACATTTGATCCTTCGACCAGGTCTGAGAGGGGTACCGGACAACAGCAAATCAAGATTGGAGCACACCAAATGCCCGCTCGACATCCTTCCTGCAAGCCTCCTGAATCTTCGCAAACCAGGCGTTCTTGCCTCTAGGCACAGGGTTTTTGATGGTCTTGACAAATGTCGACCATCTTGGATAGATGCCATCAGCTAGATAGTATCCCTTGTTGTACTGCCGTCCATTGATCTTGAAGTTCATTGGAGGAGAATGACCTTCAACAAGCTTGGCAAGGACAGGAGAGCACTGCAGCACATTGATGTCATTGTGAGTTCCTGGCATACCAAAGAAGGAGTACCAAATCCAGAGGTCCTGTGTGGCCACCGCCTCAAGTACCACACTGCAACCGCCTTCGGCGCCTTTGTACATCCCGTGCCAAGCAAATGAGCAATTCTTCCATTTCCAATGCATGCAATCGATGCTTCCAAGCATCCCAGGAAATTCTCTTGCTGCATTTTGTGCTAGGATCCGAGCAATGTCTTCCGCATTGGGTGTTCTCAAGTATTGCGGTCCAAACACTGCCACCACTGCCCGACGGAACTTGTAGAAACACTCTAGGCTGGTGGACTCGGCCATGCGCCCATAGTCGTCCTGTGAGTCACCCGGAGCTCCGTATGCAAGCATCCTCATCGCTGTCGTGCATTTCTGGATGGGGGTGAATCCAAATTTGCCGGTGCAATCCATCTTGCATCTGAAGTAGTTGTCGAACTCCCAGATGGAATTCACAATCCAGAGGAAAAGCTTTCTGTTCATCCGATAACGGCGCCGAAATGTTCTGTCGCCGTGAAGTGGAGCATCGGCGAAGTAGTCGGAGTAGAGCATGCCGTAGCCTTCGAGACGATGCCGGTTCTTTGCTTTCACCCGCCCCGGCGCTGAGCCACCTCGCCGCGGCTTTTCATTGCTCGCCAGCAGCTGGGCAAGGGCGGCGAGCACCATGAGATGCTCTTCTTCCTGGACGTCGGCCTCGGCTTCCTCCTCCAGCAGCGCGGCGAGCACTTCCTCGTCATCCGAGTCCATCGCCGAGGCAGGCAAATCGCCGAACACCTTGCGCGCGGTGGGCGTGCACCCGCTGCTAAACTGCCCTCCGCGGCCGGAAACGGCGACCGGAAACGCCCAGAAGTAGTCGGAGGGGCTGTCGCGGCGAACCTCTGCTATTTTTCCGGCGGGGAATGGCTATCTACCGGTGAAGGGCGGCGCCGGGATATGCCTAGTTGCGGCCAAGAGCGCGGGGGGTGGAAGGCGACTCGGGGAAGAAAATATTGACTTTTGACCTGACGGCGTGGGCAGCCGCGCTTTCCCCTTGCGCCGGAGCCCCCAAGCGCCCGCCAGCGCGCCGGGTTCGGCCTGCGTCCGCCGGGCGGAAAAAAGGGCCGAACCGGCGCTTTTCGTCGTCCTGGGGCGTGACTGGGCCGTTTTTTTGGCGCCGGCGCCGAAAAAGTCGTCTGGGGGGCCTGTTGGGGGCGCGGCTGAAGATGCTCTAAGCTTCACTAGGGCAATATTTTATAGGATTTTTGAAATAACATCGCAATGGTCCAAATTCCTACCATATATATTCCTTCTTGTTTTAGATAAATATGATGCACTGATCCAAACGTTGGTTATTTTTTTATGCCTGAACATGTCTATGTCAATTATGCGATATCATATATGATTCCTAATTTTATGCTTACTTTTTCTTTTTTTTCACAATTTTAGTAAAAAAATGCTAGATGAGGCTTAGCTTTGCTATAGCCCAGCTATAGCTTTTCATAGCTTCTAGCCAAGCCTCCGCTAAATGGCATAACCCGCTATTTAAAACTATGATATCTACAGAGAATGCATGTGCATGCATTTTTCTCAGCCCTTATTTAGTTATACTTACAAGTGCACTTGACCGTTACAACCTGCACTACTTATGTGCATGATCATATAACCTGCAATACTTAGGATCCTTGTGTGGGTTTGTATCTTGGTGTGTGGCTGTTGAACCTGACATTTTGTTGAACCTTGTTCATGTAAACCTTAGGGCTCCAGTTCGCTAAAGCTGCGCAGATGCCTCTTTTCTAAAAAAAAGAATGTGAATTTGAGATCGGTTAGTTACTTCCTTCACTATATGTTTCCAAAAGAAGTTTCAAGAAACGAAACTTCCTTCGCTATGAAAATACATTGTAGATCGATCTGCTTGAGATGTACAACACAAACGTCAGAACAAATTCTCCAAATAGCTGACTTTACAACCTTATACAGGCCATGCATGCCACGATGTGGAGGCAGGCATGCCAGACAGTCCCGTATTTTATTTCCGTATGGGTATGTGGATGTGGAGACTGGAACAGTGTCTACTGGTGTACTGCTACTGCAGGCATCAGAAACATAAATTTTAACTGAACCGTTGGAGATATGCATACTATATTAAAAAATGTCGTCTGCACGGTGGTATCTTTTCAGATGGATCCCCTTGGAGAAGTGCTGATCTGGACTACTATACATATTATCCTATCTCTTAAAGCTCATCAAGAATAATGTACGCAAAACGTAGAGAAATGTTCATACATGTAGAGAGTGATATACCATGTTCATGTCATATTTGGTAAAAAATATATGAGCATCGATTTGTGATTTGTGCCAAAATCACAAGATGAACGTGTAGACAATTATGTAACTTGTATTGCAGGCTACCTTGTAGTAATTCATTTTGTGATTTTATTGCACAGCTCACAAAGAAATGACCGTGTTAGTAGAACAATACGGACAAAAAAAATGACCGTGTATTTCAGGCTACCTTGTATGTTTTTTTAACATATTTTTCTGCAACTTGTACCTCTAATTTTTATTAACCCATTTATCAACATTACGGACCCAGATTGCTAGAAGAAGCATATGCATGCATGTGCTATTTTATGCTCTACTCTACATGGCCAAAACATTTTGTTAGCAAGTGGCGAAGTCTCTGATTTCCGTTATCAAAATCACAATTAGGTTTCTATATGAACTCAAATGAGAGCATCAAACATGTTGAATGACATGATTCCGAAAAAAATTAAGGTGATCATTGACGCCAACAAACAACAAAGCATATAAGATTATGAAGCATAGTCGTCTCAAAATTATAGTACAACAGTATGATATAGCATCATAATCATCATCCAAAGAGCTTCACCAAATTATTCGCCTCCATGTACTCTTATTGTATGAAGACCTCCTTTGGCACACGCTCGAATATTAGCCCTCTTCCTCCCTATCCTTTTCCCTCCCAACCCTAACGTGACATTCCTTGGCATGCCTCTTTTACCTCACAATAAAACCCAAGAACACAGTCATTACAAGATTAGCAATAGAGCAACACCAGTACCATTTGTTCGTTTCCTGTAGAAACATCTCAATTTTTGAGTGTTTCGTATCAACCAAAAGTATCCCCCCTCCAATGACAACTGTGATAACTTTCTTTCATTTCTTTTGCCAAACATGCATCTTAATCTGAATTCTCAAGCCCCACCCAATAATTGACCTATAATGTATAAACTAAACACATTTCAAGTATAGTACTTGGAAAGCTTGCAGCTAAAAAAGTGTACTTGGTTGGCAATTAATGGCGATCTTTCCTCAAGAGACGATAACATGAAGACTCTGGTATTAAGTGGTATATCTAGATACTCAAGTACACACACTTAGGACAAAATACCTTACTTATTCATATATGAATTAATATGCATGTAGAGATTGTAAGCTCGCCATGCGGTGAGTTAGTTTGGAGCCCTTCAAAATTACATTTTGGACCGAGAACACTAATTTACGAGGAAGGAAATGAACAAGTAACTCGTCTAGGACATTCAAACAGTGGTTCTCTTCCATCCAGTTGGAAGTTGGAACTTTGCTATATTAAGATTGAGTAAGTCATGCCTATCGTCCACGAATTTTGTCACATCATTGCTAGACTTTCTGGGGTGAAAATTATTTGTGACAACTTAGTCTATACAGGGCACTTTGACGTCTTGAACAAATTTCCATTAAAAGCATCAGGGGAGAACGCGGGTGTTGAAAGGTAAGATGGTGAGGAAGTGATAGGAGTGCCAAATAGAACGAAATTTTGCATTTATTTCCGGACCTTAGTCGACATGTATGTATGTGCCTATTGTAGTTTTTTTATAGAACTTGTGCGAAGTACGAAAGATTATGTATAGTCTCCATGAATGTGCCTATTTTTACATTAGCAGGGATGTCAGATTTTAGGGGTTGTTACATCGATCATTTGATATTGTAATCTAGAGCAGACAACCGATACCATAAGTGTGTGGTTTTATCCCTTCTTGATGAAACCAAATTGGGAAACCTTTTTTGCGCTATATTGTCCTCACACAAGAAAACTTTCTACTGGAAAGATTGTCCTCACAAAAAACTTTCTGCTGGAATGTGATTACAACTGACAGTGTGATATTCTTCGTAGGAACCACACATTTTTGGGCATGTTTTCCTCCATGGTGTAACATCCATGTGCTTAATATTAAAAGCAAACTTATAGTCGCACATATAGTAAAATTGACATATTAGAGATATAATTCATGTCATGACGTTAGACATATTATTCATATGTTTTTGTTTTATTTGATGATGAAGATGTCACTTAAGTATGAATATCAAATTATGTCAATCCTGTACATCTCTTGGTGAGCATTATTGTTACATCATTACCGTGACAGATTGATTTTGTTATAATTGATGTGCTAGCTCGATATCTAGCTATACAAAGGCTCACGAAAACTGACAAATCAGACCCTTGATCCTCGTGAGAAACTTCAGCTAAAAATGACCATATCTAGAAAGCTTATCTAAATCTAACCATTGTGGTCAGCACCAGCCACTCTCTCTGGAACTGAAGTTGCTTATCTCAGAATCAGCCTCCACAGAAACAATTTTATTTTGTTATAAATGATGTGATAGCTTTATAGGCTAGCTTTACGTACGAAAACCTGTGAGTATGAGCATCAAGTATCTGCGATATCTTAGTTAGTGAACATTAAGTCCAACCGCAGTGAGTTTTACCATGCTCAACAAAATATTCCAACAGACATATGGTATACACATCCTCATTTGGAGAAATAATAAGAGCCTGGAGTACATAGTATAATTCAGATGCACAAATTAACAAAACATGATTTTTTTTACCAGATTAAGCAAGCATAGCCTGAATAGATTATGTAATTACATCGTCATTTGCTACTCCAAACAATTGATTAACATAGATCTGCATATGTATAATGAAGAATGGACGCATATAAACTTTGAATAAATAAAAGGATAGGGTAATAACTAAAGAAGGAACTAATGTAACTAGACTTTGCTGATGTTTAATTGAATCATCCGCGAGAATGCCAAATATTACACTGTCGCAGAGTGCAATATACTGTATGCATGGTCACATAAATTTATTATGAACTGAATTGATGAAGAATAAAAGCTACCTACACAAATTTGTGTTCTCCGGTAGCCAAGTCTTCCGAATATAGAAGTACTCGGTACAACATTCTTCTTTGTAAATATAGTACCCAGATTATGTTTTTTTTCATAAATAATTGCTCACGTGTGCTGGTTGATGAGCCATTAATTAACACTAATAAGTGTCAGTTAACATAAAATACCAGTTGTGCAAGCATACAACACAGTTCTGAAAAAAAAAAACAAGCTGCTGACCGTAAGATAAAACGTACACATGCATGAACTCGATGTGTGTGTGTGCGCGCGCGCGTTATTAGGTTCTCACATTTGTTTTGTGAAGCTAAAGAACGAGTATACTGGAGAGGACGTAAGATAGCATAGACTAGCTAAGATGTATGTATAGGTAGATGGATAGAGGTGATCGCCGTCGTCGTGAGAGAAAGAAGGTACCGCTAGCTTTTCAATGGTTGTTGGTTTGCATCTCTGGGAACTCTCCAACGAAAGCCAGCCTCCTTTCTTTACTGGTTTTCCTGGTGCATAGAATTCAGCACCTCACCACTCACTCATGACTGACAATGGCACTGAATACCTTGCACCAATAATTCCATCTACACCCCTATGGATTACGTATTATCTCATCAAAGCCAGCCAGGGGAGAAAAAGGACAAACCAAAATTTTCTCTCTGTCTGTCTCTCTCTTTTATTCACTCCTTGAGCTTACAAATAGCGGACAGAAAGAGGGCGTGTGTGTGTTTGTTAACTGGCACTATGATCTCAGCATGACAAACTGCAGGCTTGTAACAAACCAATAAATGCATGTGAGTTGTAGTAGCATCTCTCTCCTCTCTCTCTCTCATGAACCAGTGCCTAGCTACTGGAGTAGTGGTCAACATGCAAGCTTTGCTTCCACCAAGCTACTGAGCATCATGCAGAAATTTATATTTTTAAATAAACGCACAGAACTAGTACTGTGTATGTGTAGCAGTCTGAGCTTCAAAGCAAAACAAAACCAAATTCTGTACCAGGCTCCCAGCAAGAAATTCTTGGCAAATGAGACAAGTTGAACCAGTACAAAATTGACCATGAAGCTAGATAGATCACATGGCAAACCAGCTAATTGGAGCAAACCCTAGCTAATCTTATTGATAAATTGTACTTAATTTCATCATAGAAAACATCCAGTACACAAACTCGCAAGGAGAAGAAGAAGAAGAAGCAGCAGCAGCAGCGTTAGGAGGAAATTAAATCAAAATTACCTCTCTCTAGTCATCTCATCGATGCATCCATCCCTAGTTAATCCATCCATGGCCTATATGGGACGGCTCGCTCGCTCTTCTTTAGCTTCTCAGTGCATTCCGTGGCTGCTTTGACCGCCCGTGCTGAATCCGAAACCTAGCGCGCCGCCCATCGACGACGAGGAAGACGACGACGTTGGCCCGTGGATATCCACCTGCCTCGTCAGCCCAGCCCAGTCGATCAGGGATCCGGCGCTCAGCGGCAAGAAAGCCGGCCGCCCGGCCACGGCGGCGGTACTGCTCGGACCAGCGCCGCCGGTGCCGCCTCCGCCGGGATAGTGCTGTTGTTGCGGCGGCGCAGGCTGGTGCTGGAGGTCTTGGACCTGGCGCTTGAGGAACTTGATGTATCTGATGGCCTCGTCGAGCATCGATGCCGTGTCCATCTTGGTGCCCCCAGGCACGAGGCGCTGGAGGATGCGGATGCGCTCGCTGATCCGCTCGCGGCGGTGACGGGCAGCGACGCTCTGCGGGTCCTCGCTGATGCGGACGTTGCGGCGGCGCGGCTTTTTGATGGTGGCCGGGTCGATGTCCACCGGCTGCATAGCGGCGATCCGGTACATCATCTCTTTCATCGCACCCAGCTCCTCCTCCGCCTCGTCAACCGCGTCCTGGTGATGAAGCTGCTGCGAGCCCTCCTCCATCGCTGGCGGCGGCCGCTGCTGCATCTCGTCCGGGTGCTGGTCACGTTGGTAGTCATGGTGATGTCGGTGGGGGTCGACGGCCAAGTCGAGGTGGTGGAGATGGTGGGGGTGGTGGTGAGGTGGAGGAGGGAAGAGGGAGGAAGAAGGGGAGGGATCTATGGCTAGCTGGTGCTGCTGGTGGTGCTGATGGTGTTGATGAGGTGGTGGAGGAGGAGGAGGGTGGAGGTGGAAGGATAATGGCGGTGGCGGTGGCGCCGGCGGAGTTGGGGTGGGGTGGTCGAAGAGCAGAGGGTGGTGGTGGCTACCGAGGCTCATGTCCAAGTCCCAGGAGCTGCTGCTGCTCGAGTTGTGGGTCATATTGTCCATGCCCAGCAACCAAGAAGCAAGCGAGCTAGATGGAGTAAGTAGATGTAGCTAGACGAAGATCGACGATGAGCCGAGCTGAGCTGAGCTGAGCTCTCCCCTCCGGCCTCCAATCTCCAAAGTGTGTCCCTATGAGCTACTACCTACACGAGAGAGAGAGGGAGAGAGAGAGCCCATGAGTGGTCACATAAGGGATGGCTTTATAGGAGAATGGAGGAGAAGGCTAGCCTACCTCGACCGATTAAATGTAGCTAGAGGCTGGTAGAAGAAGATGATGGTTGTGTGAGGTAAGCAGCTCGCTGCCGAGGTAAAAAAAAGATGATGACTCTGCCCTGTACGGCTTGTCCGAAGGAAGTGGAGAAGAATTTATGGCTGATGGGATCATGGTACTAGGTGAAGGAGTAACTTGTAGGAGTAACTAGGGAGGTGGGGTCAACCTCATGATGGATATACAAGGGTTACTAAATCTGGCAATGGTGATCGATGGGAGCACTAGAATAATGATGATGAGGTAGCTATAGATAGATAGCAGGAGGAAGAAGAAAGAGGAGAAGTAGAACGCATGCATATGCAAGAGTGATGTAGAGCCGTGCCACCCCTCGTGAACGCCCGCAGGCTTTCACACATCCCTAGGCGGCCTCCTTCTCTTTCCCTTGTATCCTTTCTCCTCTACCTTCCCTTCTTGGTCATCAACTCTTCCCTACCTCTGTTAGCCCAACTCCAAGGCACGACCTTAAACTGACGTCCGTCTTTTCCCTTTCCGTTCATTTGGGTCGACCAAAGGGTTATTGTCCGGCCGCGCCTGACCAAATCTGGCTAGTGCGCCCAACCAGCCGAGGCGCCAGAATTATTTGCAAGAAAAAAATAAAATCTAAAATTAGGGCCCGCCGCCATAGTCATGCCAATGACTATAGTCCATGCCGGCCAGAGTGCCAGCGGTCCGTATACATGGAGTTAACTGCATGGAAGTACCACAATTGGGGAAGAACGTACAGACTTGTACCAAAATTGCTAATTTTCGCATGTCAGCATCAACTTTGGGGCGAGCCGTTGCAAATGACACTAAAAGTCATGTTTACACGTACTGACGCCCGAACTGAGCGGTCGGGCCCACCCATCAGGTGCCACGGTGGCCAAACGGCGCGTGCCTGCGCGCTGACGAGGACGAAGCCAGGTCGGTCGCTCTTAGCCCGTTCTGGTCGAACCGGTTCGTCCTCCCCGACCCCCATATCTTCCCTCGAACCCTAGGTCGCCTGAGCGGTTATGGCGTCGGCGACTTCGGCAGGCGGCGGCGAGGGCGTAGACGGCGGCGGAGACATCCCGTGCTTACGTAGAGGCCCGGATGGCGGAATCTACGGCGACGGTGACGGCATCAGCAGCGGCGATGACTCCAGCTCTGCATACTCCATCTACGACAACGATCTTTCGGAGGCGTTGCTATCCATGGAGCAGCGGTTGCGGATGGCATAACTTTGGGTGGTGAACCCTAGCGGTAGCCATTAATGGACGCACGGAGTCGGCGACGTGCTGTAAGTATCCTAGGCTACCCTCTTCCTCCTCCGATTTCTGCAATTGTGGATTAGGGTTTGTTCATCCTCTTATTTTTTAACAAATTTTAGTCCAATTAAAGTATATGGGCCTCAAATATGCTAGGGTAGTTCATCCTCTGCCTTATAACCCTAGCACTCCCCTAGCAGCAACAGACCATTTTCATGCTCTATTTGTTCATCCTCTGTTTATCCTCTGCTTCATAACCCTAGTAGTAGATCTTTTCCTTGTTTTACATTAATTCACTAGTGTACTCTAAAATTTGCTAGGGTAGTTCACTGCTTCCTCTCGAATAAGTTCAGATGTTTATTTAACAGGTTAATCTTTGGCTAGGGTACTGCACTGCCTCTTAGCTATTTTATCTTACCGTGTACTGAAATTTCCTAGTGTTACTTTAATTTGGCAGGTCCAAAATTTTCTTGTGTTACTTTAATTGATTTATCTTACTGTTAACTGAAAGAGGAAACTATATTGATTCATGTTATGTTAATTGTAATAGTAAACTTATTTGAAATTTCCTTTCTTTTGTAGTATCCATGTGTCGTGGGTGAACACGATCACCTATGAGGCCATGGGCCCCTTTTATGTTCAGCAAGGGGGACATCATGTTGCACAAAGAGCGGAGGCCATGAAGCAGCACGATGACGGTGACACTGGTGGTTTTTACCCAGGTTCGGGCCGCTGGGAACACTCCTCTTGGAACCTTGATTTATATGCTTGGCTTGGTCTTCTTGATCGGCTCCTTGACCTCACGAAGAGCGGTTCTTTTTAGCTTGGCCTTTGTGTTACGCGTTGGTGTTGAATATATAACTGCCAGCATGCCTGTGCATAGGTCTGATCAGCAAATGCACATGTTTGTTGCACCGACAGGAGCCCCCAGGCCTGGCCCATATGTGCTGCCGGGCATCGTTGGGGTAGACCCCAACAAATACACAGGCGAACACTTTGGCCATACTACAATGGGATCCATGTCTTCCTGGATATCTTCCTTGCTTCTTCATTAACCTGTGATTGAATCAGTTTTCGGTTTTCCCGCGAGTCATGTTGAACCACGTGGGGTTATCCATGTTGTGGCCCGCGGGCCATCCCCGTTCACGGGAGGTAACTGCCATTTTACTCATCCCACTACTCCTGCCATTTCCGCCATGTACGCCGCATGCATTGCGCAGGGTTGGTGGCGGACGTGTAGAGCGCGAGAATGAGTACCATGGCAGAAAGCCCAGCACCATGGATAGGCGCATGATGGCGGTCGTCGATTCCGGACGTTGTTAGCAATGCAGAGTTACCGGATTAGTGGAGTGGGACGGTTGTCTCTTGGGCGGTGAGGAGCCAGCCCCCGGTCATGCTCCACTATAAAAGGAGGCATGGGGGAAGAGCTCACCCACACACATCCTCTCCTTCTTCTTCTTGCGTCCTTCTCCTACTATGGCGAGGGGAAGAGGACGCGGTCGAGCTCCAGTAGTGGCGATGATGTCTACTACACAACCTTCTTGTAGACGTTGTTGGGCCTCCAAGTGCAGAGGTTTGTAGGACAGTAGCAAATTTCCCTCAAGTGGATGACCTAAGGTTTATTAATCCGTGGGAGGCATAGGATGAGAATGGTCTCTCTCAAACAACCCTGCAACCAAATAACAAAGAGTCTCTTGTGTCTCCAACACACCCAATACAATGGTAAATTGTATAAGTGCACTAGTTCGGCGAAGAGATGGTGATACAAGTGCAATATGGATGGTAGATATAGGTTTTTGTAATATGAAAATATAAAAACAGCAAGGTAACTAATGATAAAAGTGAGCACAAATGGTATTGCAATGCTAGGAAACAAGGCCTAAGGTCCATACTTTCACTAGTGCAAGTTCTCTCAACAATAACAACATAGCTGGATCATATAACTATCCCTCAACATGCAACAAAGAGTCACTCTATAGTCACTAATAGCGGAGAACAAATGAAGAGATTATTGTAGGGTACGAAACCACCTCAAAGTTATCCTTTCTGATCGATCTATTCAAGAGTCCGTAGTAAAATAACACGAAGCTATTATTTCCGTTCGATCTATCATAGAGTTCGTACTAGAATAACACCTTAAGACACAAATCAACCAAAACCCTAATGTCACCTAGATACTCCAATGTCACCTCAAGTATCCGTGGGCATGATTATACGATATGTATCACACAATCTCAGATTCATCTATTCAACCAACACAAAGTACTTCAAAGAGTGCCCCAAAGTTTCTACCAGGGAGTCAAGACGAAAACGTGTGCCAACCCCTATGCATAAGTTCACAAGGTCACTGAACCCGCAAGTTGATCACCAAAACATACATCAAGTGGATCACGTGATATTCCATTGTCACCGCAGATAAGCACATGCAAGACATACATCAAGTGTTCTCAAATCCTTAAAGACTCAATCCGATAAGATAACTTCAAAGGGAAAACTCAATCCATTACAAGAGAGTAGAGGGGGAGAAGCATCATAAGATCCAACTATAATAGCAAAGCTCGCGGTACATGAAGATCGCGCCAAATCAAGAACATGAGAGTGAGAGAGATCAAACACATAGCTACTGGTA
Organism: Triticum dicoccoides; assembly: GCF_002162155.2. Lineage (NCBI taxonomy): Eukaryota > Viridiplantae > Streptophyta > Magnoliopsida > Poales > Poaceae > Triticum > Triticum dicoccoides. The sequence continues at coordinate 436,011,640 of NC_041393.1, read as the reverse complement.
CATACCCTCAGCCCCGAGGGTGAACTACTCCCTCCTCGTCATGGAGAGCGCCGGGATGATGAAGATAGACACCGGTGAGGGATCCCCCTCCGGCAGGGTGCCAGAACAGGGTCCCGATTGGTTTTTGGTGGCTACAGAGGCTTGCGGCGACGAAACTCCTGATCTATTGTGCTCCTGGATGTTTTCGGGGTACGTAGATATATATAGGCGAAGGAAGTTGGTCAGGGGAGCCATGAGGGGTCCACGAGGGTGGGGGCGCGCCTAGGGGGTAGGGCATGCCTTCCTGCCTTGTGGCTTCCTCAAAGCTTTCCTGACGTCTACTCCAAGTCTCCTGGATTGCTTTCGTTCCAAAAATAACTCTCCCGAAGGTTTCATTCCGTTTGGACTCCGTTTGGTATTCCTTTTCTTCGAGATACTGAAATAGTAAAAAAACAGCAATTTAGGTTGGGCCTCCGGTTAATAGGTTAGTCCCAAAAATGATATAAAAGTGTATAGTAAAGCCCATAAACATCCATAACGGGTAATATAATAGCATGGAACAATCAAAAATTATAGATACGTTGGAGACGTATCAAGCATCCCCAAGCTTAATTCCTGCTCGTCCTCGAGTAGGTAAATGATAAAAACAGAATTTTTGATGTCGAATGCTACCTAGCATATTTCTCAATGTAATTTTATTTATTGTGGCATGAATGTTCTGATCCAAATGATTCAAGATAAAAGTTCATATTGACATGAAAACAATAATACTTCAAGCATACTAACAAAGCAATCATGTCTTCTCAAAATAACATGGCTAAAGAAAGCTATCCCTACAAAATCATATAGTCTGGCTATGCTCTATCTTCATCGCACAAAATATTTAAATCATGCACAACGCCGATGATAAGCCAAGCAATTGTTTCATACTTTTGATGTTCTCAAATTTTTTCAACTTTGACGCAATACATGAGTGTGAGCCATGGACATAGCACTATATGTGGAATAGAATGGTGGTTGTGGAGAAGACAAAAAAGGAGAAGATAATCTCACATCAACTAGGCGTATCAACGGGCTATGGAGATGCCCATTAATAGATATCAATGTGAGTGAGTAGGGATTGCCATGCAATGGATGCACTAGAGCTATAAATGTATGAAAGCTCAACAAAAGAAACTAAGTGGGTGTGCATCCAACTTGCTTGCTCACGAAGACCTAGGGCATTTTGAGGAAGCCCATCATTGGAATATACAAGCCAACTTCTATATAATGTAAAATTCCCACTAGTATATGAAAGTGACAACATAGGAGACTCTCTATCATGAAGATCATGGTGCTACTTTAAAGCACAAGTGTGGAAAAAGGATAGTAACATTGTCCCTTCTCTCATTTTCTCTTTTTTTATTTTGGTGGGCTTCTTTGGCCTCTTTTTTTTATTTGGGCTTCTTTGGCATCTTTTATTTTTTCATAAAGTCCAAAGTCTCATCCCGACTTGTGGGGGAATCATAGTCTCCATCATCCTTTCCTCATTTGGGACAATGCTCTAATAATGAAGATCATCACACTTTTATTTACTTACAAATCAAGAATTACAACTCAATACTTAGAACAAAATATAACTCTATGTGGATGCCTCCGGCGGTGTACCGAGATATGCAATGAATCAAGAGCGACATTTATGAAAGAATTATCAAGGTGGTTTGCCACAAATACAATGTCAACTACATGATCTTGCAAAAGCAATATGACAATGATGGAGCGTGTCATAATAAACGCAATGGTGGAAAGTTGCATGGAAATATATCTCGGAATGGCTATGGAAATGCCATAATAGGTAGGTATGGTGGCTGTTTTGAGGAAGGTTTATGGTGGGTGTATGGTACCGGCGAAAGTTGCACGGCACAAGAGAGGCTAGCAATAGTGGAAGGATGAGAGTGCGTATAATCCATGTACTCAACATTAGTCATAAAGAACTCATATACTTATTGAAAAAATCTACAAGTTATCAAAACAAAGTACTACGCGCATGCTCCTAGGGGGATAGTTTGGTAGGAAAAGACCATCGCTTGTCCCTGACCACCACGCATAAGGAAGACAATCAATAAATAAATCATGCTCCAACTTCATCACATAACGGTTCACCATACGTACATGCTATGGGAATCACAAACTTCAACACAAGTATTCCTCAAATTCACAACTACTCCACTAGCATGACTCTAATATCACCATCTTCATATCTCAAAACAATCATAAGGAATCAAACTTCTCATAGTATTCAATGCACTTTATATGAAAGTTTTTATTATACCCATCTTGGATGCCCATCATATTAGGACTAAATTCATAACCAAAGCAAATTACCATGCTATTCTAAAAGAATCTCAAAATAATATAAGTGAAGCATGAGAGCTCATATATTTCTTCAAAGTAAAACCACCACCGTGCTCTAAAAAGATATAAGTGAAGCACTAGAGCAAATGACAAACTACTCCGAAAGATATAAGTGAAGATCAATGAGTAGTCGAATAATTATGCAACTATGTGAAGACTCTCTAACCTCTAAGAATTTCAGATCTTGAAATTTTATTAAACAGCAAGCAAAATAAAACAAAAGAAAATGATGCTCCAAGCAAACAGATATCATGTGGTGAATAAAAATATAGCATCAAGTAAAGTTATCGATGAACAAAGACGAAAGAGGGGATGCCTTTCGGGGCATCCCCAAGCTTAGGCTCTTGGTTGTCCTTGAATATTACCTTGGGGTGCCTTGGGCATCCCCAATCTTAGGCTCTTTCCACTCCTTATTCCATAGTCCATCGAGTCTTTAGCAAAAACTTGAAAACTTCACAACACAAAACTCAACAGAAAACTCGTAAGCTCCGTTAGTATAAGAAAATAAAACCATCACTTAGGTACTATTGTGAACTCATTATAAATTCATATTGGTGTAATATCTACTGTATTACAACTTCTCTATGGTTCATACCCTCCAATACTACTCATAGATTCATTAAAATAAGCAAACAACACATAGAAAACAGAATCTGTCAAAAATAGAACAGTCTGTAGTAATCTGTATCATTCGAATAATTCTGTAACTCCAAAAATTCTGAAATAAATTGTTGGACCTGAGAATTTGTCTATTAATCATCTGAAAAAATAATCAACCTAAGAGCACTCTCCAGTAAAAATTGGCAGCTTATCTCGTGAGCCCTAAAGTTTCTGTTTTTTACAGCAAGATCATAAAGATTTCACCCAAGTCTTCCCAAAGGTCCTACTTGGCACAAACACTAATTAAAACATAAAAACACATCTAAACAGAGGCTAGATGAATTATTTATTACTAAACAGGAGCAAAAAGCAAATAAAAAAATAAAATTGGGTTGCCTCCCGACAAGCGCTAACATTTAACGCCCCTAGCTAGGCATGATGATGCAATGGTGCTCACATAAAAGATAAGAATTGAAACATAAAGAGAGCATCATGAAGAATATGACTAGAACATTTAAGTCTAACCCACTTCCTATGCATAGGGATTTTGTGAGCAAACAATTTATGGGAACAATAATCAACTAGCATAGGAATGCAAAACAAGCATAGCTTCAAGATTTTCAACACATAGAGAGGAAACTTGATATCATTGCAATTCCTACAAGCATATGTTCATCCCTCATAAAAAAATTCAGTAGCATCATGAATTAATTCAACAATATAACCATCACATAAAGCATTCTTTTCATGATCTACAACCATAGAATTTTGTTACTCTCCACATAAGCAAAATTCTTCTCATTCATAGTAGTGGGAGCAAACTCAACAAAATAACTATCATGTGAAGCATAATCCAATTCAAAATTAAAATCAAGATGAAAAATTTCATGGTTATGTTTATTCTTTATGGCATACGTATCATCACAATAATCATCATAAATAGGAGGCATGCTTTCATCATAATAAATTTTCTCATCAAAACTTGGGGGACTAAAAATATCATATTCATCAAACATAGCATCCCCAAGCTTGTGGCTTTGCATATCATTAGCATCATGGGTATTCAAAGAATTCATACTAACAACATTGCAATCATGCTCATCATTCAAATATCTAGTACCAAACATTTTAATGCATTCTTCTTCTAGCAATTGAGCACAACTTTCCTTTCCATCATTTTCACGAAATATATTAAAAAGATGAAGCGTATGAGGCAAACTCAATTCCATTTTTTTGTAGTTTTATTTTATAAACTAAACTAGTGATAAAACAAGAAACTAAAAGATTCGATTGCAAGATCTAAAGATATACCTTCAAGCAGTCACCTCCCCGGCAACGACGCCAGAAAAGAGCTTGATGTTGCGGTATGGTGATACAAGTGCAATATGGATGGTAGATATAGGTTTTTGTAATCTGGAAATATAAAAACAACAAGGTAACTAATGATAAAAGTGAGCACAAACGGTATTGCAATGCTAGGAAACAAGGCCAAAGGTTCATAATTTCACTAGTGCAAGTTCTCTCAACAATAATAACATAGCTGGATCATATAACTATCCCTCAACATGCAATAAAGAGTCACTCCAAAGTCAGTAATAGTGGAGAACAAATGAAGAGATTATTGTAGGGTACGAAACCACCTCAAAGTTATCATTTCTGATCGATCTATTCAAGAGTCCGTAGTAAAATAACCCGAAGCTATTCTTTCCGTTCGATCTATCATAGAGTTCATACTAGAATAACACCTTAAGACACAAATCAACCAAAACCCTAATGTCACCTAGATACTCCAATGTCACCTCAAGTATCCGTGGGCATGATTATACGATATGCATCACACAATCTCAGATTCATCTATTCAACCAACACAAAGTACTTCAAAGAGTGCCCCAAAGTTTCTACCAGAGAGTCAAGACGAAAACATTTGCCAACTCCTATGCATAAGTTCACAAGGTCACTGAACCCGCAAGTTGATCACCAAAACATACATCAAGTGGATCACGTGATATCCCATTGTCACCACAGATAAGCACATGCAAGACATACATCAAGTGTTCTCCAATCTTAAAGACTCAATCCGATAAGATAACTTCAAAGGGAAAACTCAATCCATTACAAGAGAGTAGAGAGGGAGAAGCATCATAAGATCCAACTATAATAGCAAAGTTTGCGGTACATGAAGATCGTGCCAAATCAAGAACACGAGAGAGAGAGAGATCAAACACATAGCTACTGGTACATACCCTCAGCCCCGAGGGTGAACTACTCCCTCCTCGTCATGGAGAGCGCCGGGATGATGAAGATGGCCACCAGTGAGGGATCCCCCTCCGGCAGGGTGCTGGAACAGGGTCCCGATTGTTTTTTGGTGGCTACAGAGGCTTGCGGCGGCGGAACTCCCGATCTATGTTGCTCCTAGATGTTTTCTGGGTATGTAGATATATATAAGCGAAGGAAGTCGGTCAGGGGAGGCACGAGGGGCCTACGAGGGTGGGGGGCGCGCCCAGGGGGTAGGGCGCGCCTCCCTGCCTCGTGGCTTCCTTGAAGCTTCCCAGACGTCTACTCCAAGTCTCATGGATTGCTTTCGTTCCAAAAATAACTCTCCCGCAGGTTTCATTCCGTTTGGACTCCGTTTAATATTCCTTTTCTTCGAAACACTGAAATAGGCAAAAAAAACAGGAATTTGGGCTGGGCCTCCGGTTAATAGGTTAGTCCCAAAAATGATATAAAAGTGTATAGTAAAGCCCATAAACATCCAAAACGGGTAATATAATAGCATGGAACAATCAAAAATTATAGATACGTTGGAGACGTATCAGGCGACAAGGGTCTCTTCTCGGCAGCGCATCCCTACCTCAGCTAGAGATGCAGTGGCAGAATCCAACGCACAAGGTGGTCCCGCAGGACGTGGGCGCGGCCGCCGTGGTGCTCGGGGCCGAGAAGGACGCGGGTTGCAGCCCTGCTATACCCCCTCTAGTTGTTCCTACTCCAATGGAAGGCCACATCGGGGACACGCCGCTGGAGTTCATTGTCAGGCTGTGCGAGCCTTCACGCAGCCGTCTTTGATTTCCTACTCCTTTTGCAAGGGTAATGGAGGTTGAATAGCCGTACACGTTGAAGCTGCACATGAGGGGTTGCTGATCGCAACATGCGGGCGGACGTGGAGTTCCCCGCGCCTCATGTCATGCTTCTCCAGCGTGGCTGGAAAACCTTCACTCGTGCCCATAGCTTGGCGGAGGGGCACGTCTTCCATTTTAAGTTAAAGGAGGCATACCTGCTCTCCATCAAGGTCTTCGGGTGTTCGGGTGCTCGCTTATGGTGCTGCATGGAGGGATCGACCGATGACCAAAGCTCTTCCTCGAGCGAGAGCGACGAGGAGGACAGTGACGACGATGATGCCGGTGCCAACTAGAGGACGGCGGCTCAGACTCCAGCTGAGCGTCGGTCGCACCATCACCGTCAGCTAGGCGGCAGCAGCACCATATCTGCACCTGGCCTTCTCCCCGACAGAGCGATTTACCGGAGTGTTGGGTTTGGATGCCTCTGCCTTCTCCAGTTGAAATCCGGCAGGCTTCCTCATGGACTCTGGCTTCGTCTTCCCTACCGGTGTCCCTCCTGCCGCATTCCGCTGGTCTCGGCGGTGGTGACCAAGGCATCGCCTAGCCGCTCCTTCCATCCGTCGTCTTCGTCCTCGCCCTCCCTATCTTGTCAGGCTGCGTCCCGCGGGCCCTGACAAAGTTAGGCTGGGCTTCTGCCCAGGCACTTCTTTTGCCCTCTTCACCTCCCATTGTAGCTCCTAGGAGGAGAGAGAGAAAAAAGGCATTACAGGCACTTATATTTTTTCAATTCAAAAGATGTAGGCATCCGCCAAACTTTAGTTTAAATTATGTAATCCTCCACCCATATTTGTACCATGTATGGTCTGTACTTGTTCATCTGCGTATTAATGAAAAAAGATATGCTTGCCGGGTGTTTGCGCAAGTATCATGTCCATGCTGAGGAATGATTCCTCATCATTTTCCAATAAACAAATCTTTCCGGCAAGATATCTTGCCGCCAGTCCCTTCCAACGCTGCCGCAGGAATCGACCTGATGGTTTGGGAGCGTGGAAGGGAACCGGCCCCTTGTCAACCCTTCTCCAAATGCTACTGCAACCACCCTAATTGAAGTAATACTTCGAATCAAAAAGGATGGGAGCACAAATGTTGAGGGTGATAAGGTTTTTCTACGCACAAGTTTTTTCACACAGAGGTACACTATGGATGGTTAGGGGAACTTATCTGCTTTACGTTGTCGGTGGTCGATATGCAAGCTTGTTCTCACTTTTTCTCCTTGGGAGTTTATCCGCTGCTGGGGCCCTGTAGTTAGTATAGGGGGGGGGAATAGTAGCATATGACCCTCTCTAAATGATCATAGAAAAGGCATACTAAAATAAACATGCATGCAAGTTCTAGGCACCAGCTCTTTGTTTTATTATCTTTGCACAGGGTCCGCGGCTGGCTTTGTACAAAGGGTTACATGCACATCGACAAGGCTTGTACAAAAGGTGGTTGCCAGGGCTGAGCCCAGCAGCCACACCTTACGGGTAGAACTTGCGAAGATGCTCAATATTCCATGAGTTTTGCACTTTAATGCCATCTTCGGTCTCCAGACGGACTACGCCAGGTCTGGTGACTTGTGCTACCCGGTAAGGGCCTTCCCACTTCGGCGTCAACTCGTTGGAACCCTTGACGCATTGAACACACCTAAGGAGAAGGTCGCCTTCCTCAAGGCTCCGGGCATGAATCCTGCGGCTATCATAGCAACATAGGGCTTGCTGTTAGCGTGTAGCACACACAGCAACCCGGAGACGATCCTCCTCAAGGAGCACGACATCGTCATGCCGAAGCTGCTCTTGCTCTACTTCATCATAGGCAAGTACTCTAGGTGACTCGTATATGAGTTTTGTGGGGAGCACTGCTTCTGCCCCATACACTAGGGAGAAGGGAGTCTGGCCGCTGGCTCGATTTGGTGTCGTACAAAGGGATGAAAGAACCACTGGCAGCTCATCAATCCAACGTCTGCCGCATTTCTGCAACTTATCAAAAGTTCTCGTCTTTAGCCCACGCAGTACTTCAGCATTCATCCTCTCAGCTTGCCCACTGCTTCGGGGATGAGCAACAGAGGTGAAGGAGACCTGGCTCCCAAGGTTTCAAACATATTGCATGAATGTATGGCTCGTGAGTTGGGTGCTGTTATCGGTGATCACTCTGGCGAGTACTCCAAAATGGCACACCAATCCTTTCAAGAACTGGACAGCTGATTGTGCGGTCACCTTCCTCACTGGTTCCACTTCTGCCCACTTTGTAAACTTGTCAGTTGCAACATAAAAGAATTCAAAGCCCCCAGTAGCATGGGGGAAGGGGCCCAATATATCGAGCCCCCAGATCGAAAATGGCTAGGATAAAGGGATCGTCTGGAGAGCTTGAGCTGGTTGATGGATGTACTTGGAGTGGAACTGGCAGGCTTCACATTTGGTGACTAGCTCAGTTGCATCATGGAGGGTTGTGGGCCAGTTGAAACCTGCCAGAAGGCTTTTCCGACCAGGGCTCTTGATCCAATGTGAGAGCCACACATACCCCCATGTATCTCCGCCAACAACTTGATCCCGTCTTCCTGGCTGATGCACTTCAATTTCACCCTGTTTGGCCTCTTTCTGTATAGAGTGTGATCGACAAACTGGTACATACTGGATCGTCGGGCTATTCTTTCAGCATCTTCTTGCCCTTCGGGAAGTTCTCCTGTTTGAAGGAAACAGACTATGTGCTACGCCCAAGTTGGAGCCCGCGGCTCGAAAACAAGGAGTAAAGGCACCTCTTCATTCGTGGGAGCACTCCCTTCTACCGCAAATATTTGTGGATCTGCAGGAGGGTGCAGCTCACCAACTAAAGTTGGGTTACCCCCGCCATCCCCCATATGGACAGCTTCAGGAAGTTCTGTTGGAAAATGCTTGTCGGAGTTTAGCTTTCTTCTTTTTCTGGCCATCATTGAAGGGGGAACTGATGGTTGAGTTAGATGGAGGACAAAAGTCCCTGGTTCTACAGGGAGCTTTTGCACGGTGCACTTTGACAAGTGATCGGCGATGTCATTTCCGCTCGCGGCACGTGCTTCGCTTGCAACCCATCAAAGTGTTCTTCCAAATTTCTCACTTCCTCCACATATGCCTCCATCAACAGGCTCTGACAATCTTTGTTAGCTTGCCTTACTACTATTTGAGAATCTCCACGAATGATTAGTTTCTTGATTCCCAACTCCACTGCAATTTTGAGTCCGGCAAGGAGCCCCTCATACTCAGCAATGTTGTTGGTGGCCTTCTCTCGGGGATAGTGCATTTGTATCACATATTAGAGGTGTTCTCCTCTGGGCACGACAAGAAGCACACCAGCTCCGGCGCCCTGTAATGAGAAAGCACCATCAAAATACATGATCCACTCCCAAGGCGCCTCCTTGCCGGGGAGAACTGTCTCTGATACTTCTTCGTCTGGGGTGGGCATCCATTCTGCAATGAACTCTGCCAATGCTCTGCTCTAAATAGTTGAAGTGCTCTCATATTTTAAGCCAAAGCTTGACAATTCTAGTGCCCACTCTACTATTCTACCTGTGTCTTCGGGATTCCTCAATATGCGCTTGACCTAGACCCCTGTAACAGGAAACTGACAAAGTACACTGACCGCTGCACCACTTTCTTCCATGCCGCGGTTTTGGTATTGCCTTAGCTGGCTAGCTCTGCGTCCCTCTGATCTGTGTCCAATCCTGCCACGACTGGTTCAATTTCATCTCCGGAGGAGACAGTTGCTACTGCTGCTTCCTCATCCACTTCTTGCTGCACCACTAGTGCTACACTAACCACTTGATTCGTTGCTGCTAAGTATAGCAACAACGGTTCTTGTGGTTTAGGCGCGACTAAGGTGGGAGTAGAGGAAAGGTAAGTTTTCTAGTCTTGCAGCGCTACTTCTGCTTTCGGGGTCCACTTCATCGGGTCTACCTTCTTCAAGATTTTGAAGAAGGGCAAGGCATGCTCGGCAGACCTGGAGATGAATCTACTTAGTGCGGCAACGCATCCAGTAAAATGCCTTACATCTTTAACACTCTTGGGGTGCTTAATTTTCTCGATTGCCCTGTTCTTGTTGGGGTTTGCCTCTATCCCCCACTGGGACACAAAGAAACCAAGGACCTTGTGGGATGAGAAACCAAACACACATTTTTCAGGGTTTAGCTTCAAATTGATCTTGCATAGATTTGCAAAGGTCTCTTCCAAGTCTTGGATGAGAATTGATCTATCCCTGGTCTTAACCACTATATCATCCATATAAGCTTCTACATTCTTGTGCAGTTGGGGTTCGAAGCCAATCTGCACTGCCCTAGCAAAAGTGGACCCGATGCTCTTTAACCCGAAGTGCATTCGTACAAATCAGTACGTGCCACATGGAGTTATGAACGTGGTCTTCTCTTCATCTTCCTTGGCCATGAATATCTGATGGTACCCAGAGTACGCATCCAAGAAGGATAGCAAATCTGTCAGGACCCCGACTCAATGCCACATCGATCTAGCATGTAACACCTCATATCACTTTGCGGCCTCACGCACGGTATTCCCACGGGTGTCGCCTTACCTTTGCCCGGGACCGTTTGCGCCTTTTGGCACACGTATATGACAGTGTCGCTAGCATCCATATGATAAGGAGCCCGGGCTGACATGGCTAGTCGTAAACCCAAAGTGGCACAGACTTACAGGGACAGGCATCCATGACCCAGCATCGAACGTGTCGGTCATCAGCGAGTGAATCCAGGCTGTAGCACTGGGCTAGCAGGACTCCGGTGAACCGGGCTGTAGCGGGCTAACAGGACTCCGGTATTCATCGCGTGACATTTCCCCGAAGGGACAGACACAGGAACGAAGAAGGACACATGCCGGCCAGCCTAAGTGTTCCGGAGCAGTAGCAAGCTACCATGGCTCGGTGGAAACACTAGGAGACATTTCCCGGTAAGAGAGGCTACTAAAGATAAACAACTAGATAGTCAGATCCCACATATACCAAGCATTTCAATAACATACACACAATATGCTCGATATGTGCAATACAACATGGCATCACAAAATGACTCTACGACTCAAGTAGTTTATTCAATAGGCTCCGAGGAGCGAGACATTACAAACATGGGTCTCATGACCCAACAATCAGAGCATACAAGTCAAAGCACAAGCGGAAGCTATCATGTCTGAGTACAGACATCTATAAATGAAAAAGGCTGAGAAGCCTGACTATCTATCAGATCCTGCCGAGGGCACAAGATCGTAGCTGAGGTATCAAGCTAAACGTCGAAGTCCAAGCGGAACTACTAGTGAGACTGAAGTCTCTCTGCAAAAACATAAAATAGGCAAACGTGAGTACAAATGTACCCAGCAAGACTTACATCAGAACTATCTACATATGCATCATTATCAACAAAGGGATGGTGGGGTTTAACTGCAGCAAGCCAGCTTTGACTCGGTGGCTATCCTAAACTACGACTGCAAGCGACTCTTTGAGGTGGCGCACACGAGTCCACATATTCACCATATCAATACACCACTATGGATCCGCTCCCGTCTCCCTACGAGAACGCCATCCATAGCACTCACGCTTATCTTGCGTATTTTAGAGTATCCACTTTCACTTGTCTATGAACTGATATAAGGGGTCCAAGTTTCCATATCCGAGGAATCCGGCTATTCGAATAGATGATGTTAACCCTGCAGGGGTGTACTTCTTCACACACGCTCTCGCCACTTACCGCCCTGTACACGTCATGTACCTCGGCAACCTTCAAGCGGAAGCCGGGCGAGGGAGTCGGCCACGACCTGACTAACCGAACAAGTCTCTAGTCCAGGTTTATCGCCTATTCAGGTTCCATCCGCAAGGAGATCCGGCCGGGGTGTCGCTTACGGCCCCAAACGATGTGTGCAGGGTTCCCAAGCCCACCATCCGGGTGCCACTTGGTACACCGGGCCACTGTGCCTAGTCTGTCCCAAGCCCACCTGTACCGGGTGCCACTTGGTAGACTACTAACACTGCCTACAAACACCAGAAACTAGTTGCAACTCCTGGACAGAGATCAAGTTGATTAATAAGTCGAGAGGGCTTGGAGCGCCCGGAGCCCAATGTGTGGTAGTAACTGATCATGGATCACAAACACAGAACTCAGTTCCTGAGGACGGCTGCAATGAGACAACCCACCATGTACTCCTACATGGCCAACGATGTCAGGACCCCGACTCGATGTCACATCGATCTAGCCGGTAACACCTCATATCACTTTGCGGCCTCACGCACGGTATCCCCACGGTGTCGCCTTACCTTTGCCCGGGACCGTTTGCGCCTTTTGGCTCACGTATATGATAGTGTCGCTAGCATCCATATGATAAGGAGCCCGGGCTGACATGACTAGTCGTAAACCCAAAGTGGCACAGACTTACAGGGACAGGCATTCATGACCCAGCTTCGAACGTGTCGGTCATCAGCAAGTGGGTCCGGGCTGTAGCACTGGGCTAGCAGGACTCCGGTAAACCGGGCTGTAGCGGGCTAACAGGACTCCGGTACTCAAAGCGTGACATTTCCCCGAAGGGACAGACACAGGAACGAAGAAGGACACATGCCGGCCAGCCTAAGTGTTCCGGAGCAGTAGCAAGCTACCATGGCTCAGTGAAACACTAGGAGACATTTCCCGGTAAGAGAGGCTACTAAAGATAAACAACTAGATGGTCAGATCCCACACATACCAAGCATTTCAATAACATACACACAATATGCTCGATATGTGCAATACAACATGGCATCACAAAATGACTCTACGACTCAAGTAGTTTATTCAATAGGCTCCGAGGAGCGAGACATTACAAACATGGGTCTCATGACCCAACAATCAGAGCATACAAGTCAAAGCACAAGCGGAAGCTATCATGTCTGAGTACAGACATCTATAAATGAAAAAGGCTGAGAAGCCTGACTATCTATCAGATCCTGCCGAGGGCACAAGATCGTAGCTGAGGTATCAAGCTAAACGTCGAAGTCCACGTGGAACTACTAGTGAGACCGAAGTCTCTTTGCAAAAACATAAAATAGGCAAACGTGAGTACAAATGTACCCAGCAAGACTTACATCAGAACTAACTACATATGCATCATTATCAACAAAGGGGATGGTGGGGTTTAACTGCAGCAAGCCAGCTTTGACTCGGTGGCTATCCTGAACTACGACTGCAAGTAACTCTTTTGAGGTGGCGCACACGAGTCCACATATTCACCATATCAATACACCACTATGGATCCGCTCCCGTCTCCCTACGAGAACGCCATCCATAGCACTCACGCTTATCTTGCGTATTTTAAAGTATCCACTTTCACTTGTCTATGAACTGATATAAGCAACCCAGAAGTCCTTTACCACGGACACGGCTATTTGAATAGATCATATTAACCCTGCAGGGGTGTACTTCTTCATACATGTTTCCACCACTTAGCGTCTGCACACGACATGTGCTCGGCAGACTTCAAGCGAAAACCGACGTGGGTGTAGACCACGACCTACCTAAACACTCAAGTCTCTAGTCCAGGTTTATCGCCTATTCGGGTTCCATCCATGAGGAGATCCGGCCGGAGTTTCGCTCACAGCCCCAAACGATGTGAACAGGGTTCCCGAGATACCAAACGGGCATCCGGTACACCGTGCCACGTACCTACCGCATCACAGCCCACCCCTACGGTCAGCACTGTCCACGGCCTCCAGTAAGCTACAAACACCAGAAACTACTTGCAACTCCTGGACAGAGGACTAGGGTGAATAAGAAGTCGAGCGGGGTCATATTTCAGGGCCCAATG
>NC_041393.1:435988336-435996339 GCF_002162155.2 Triticum dicoccoides | reverse complement strand
GGGGGGGGGAAGCAGGAGGTGGCCGGGGCAGCGTCGGCGAGCGCCACGCCTCGCCTCTGCTCGTCCTCCTGGCAGAGGAGGAAGAGGACAAAGGAGGAGGAGGTGGGCTGGGCCGGCTGGGGGAACTGGGCCGGCTCTGGTAAGCAGGTAAGTGGCCCAGGTGGGCTGCAGGTAATGTTTCTCTCCTCTCTTTTATTTCTATTCTGTTTTATATTTTTCTATTTCTGCAATTTGTTTTAGGATTTGTTTTAAAATATCAAATCATTTTATAAAATCCTGGAAATAATTATGGGTACTTTCTGAATTATTTCAGTGACCCTTATCAATTCCCAACATTTATTTGAGCATTTAAATTATTTATAGTATTTAAATGCCCAAAGTCAAATACAATATGATTTAATTCAAAAATCCAAAAATGACCTAAGAATATAATCATCATTTTTGGCAGAGGTTTCCACCTTAACCAGAAATCATGAACTTTTCTTAGGAACCTTTTGGGTTTATTGAAAAGATTTTAATTCACCCTAGTTGAGTTGATTTAATGCTAGGGTTTGAACATCCCCATTTCAAATTTAGGCAAAATTTAAACATGATGCAAACATGAAGCTAGCCTAGAGCACTACCAGCAGCTAGGGATGTGACAACTCACCCCCACTAAACAAGAATCTCGTCTCGAGATTCAAGCGTAGGGTAGGGTGAAAAGGGGAACGCAAACTAGCACAATCTTCACGATCCAGGGTGCACTTCAAATGAACGTTGATTTGAACACCATTATTGTCTTGAAGTCTTGCTCTGAGAAATCCTGTCAACATGCCATGGAGGGAAGAAGGAGACTCTAGAAGGGTCGATCTTCTCGAAGATCGAACAACTCAGGATTAACTCACGGAATGAGACTTAGCAACATCTCTCGAGCTGAGAGATGAAGCACACCTCTAGAGAAATGGAGTGGAACAGATGACGAAGGTTCACTAGGTAGACAACGATTCCACACCTAAGAAGGTGGTAAACGATTGTCAACGTAGCGAGGAGTTGAGTTGCCATGATACCATAATGATACACCTTAGGGAAGGTGACTCGTAGAGATATTCCCTTAAGTGGCAAAAAGAATTACTTTTGATTCAGAGATCATTGAAACTCTTTAAACCAGCCTAAGCCAATTCTCGAGCGATCGTTTGGAGGGGGTCGGTAGAATGGCATACTCGGACTTGGATGATGTGGATTACCTTGTTGAAGACAACGTAATGGATGAATTTTGCTTATCACCGGAAATAGAAGGGACCCATGGTAGAATGGCACAATGGCGGTGCAAGTTGGGAACAAAATGCAAATGCTGGGAATGATTCTGGTAACTGGGGAAGAACCCAACAAAAGAGAGTGAATTCACCGTTGGAGTGGTTATAGCATAACCGAGGAAATCTGGGGCAATCCCAACTAGTGCCGATGATAAGACGTAGCGCTTGTGCGTGCTCTCAAGAACTTGAGCATTTCCATATTCATCAAGGTTTTACCAACATCCGTGTCAAGGATCCTGGCAACACAACATACTACCATGATGAATAGCGATGGACGATGCAGATGCGAAGGAGGATAACACTTTCTCATATTTCACCTTAGCGAGGCCAAGCAATAAAATCTGGATGATCGACCGAGAAACATTTAGCACTCCGCTTCTAATGTTCTCCTTGATGTGCTAGTGTAACCCATTCATAGAAATGGTCTGGTATCTAGGACATCAAGTAAAAGGTCGGACTTTGGGAACACAAAAATCCATAGGGGCAACTAGGGAGTAAATCCTACGAAATCCCTATGGGGGGGGGCCAACTTCCTCAATCAAGATATTATAATAACAGGTCTTCCGGCTGGGTGTGTTGGCCACGACATCCACTTTACCGGTTATCGAGGGACCAATATTATAGTTCTTGGAGAATGTTCCAAACCATCATATCTGCCTGAGATTCAGATCTGGTTGGTGTCAGGATATTCCAGACTCATCGAGTCTAGGAAGAAAAACGAAAGTTTGCAACACAAATCGACGAGATGACGTTGCGAGATTCTCGGGAAATGAACTACGATAGTAAGCTCCAAAACATGAGCTGGTTCTGCTACAAACATGTGAACACGTTGTCCCGGACAAGCATGACCACGTGGTAGTCTTACAATAAAACACTACCGAGTTCAGGAGGGGGAACCATCAACGAGGGTATCGAAGTTCTTTCATAAGTCCGGATTAGCTCTTATGAAGGAGCTCCTTCTCCTTGAACAAATCAATCAGTGGCTTGGTGTGCTAGGGATACATATAGATTGAAGGTTGCAAGTCTTCAAACCACAGCATTCTTCGCACGTGTGCATGACTGATTTGGAATGGTTCCAAAGAAAGCAACATTGACTTTCTCGAATCCACGGCGGCAACTTGCATCAGATGCACATGAATTAAAGGAAGTCACTACCTTCATCCAAACATACGCTTCATGAGCTAGTATGAACAAATGCTTTCAAAAGTTTCCAACACTAGCTTAATGTTCAGCAAAATTATGGAGAAGACAAGGATGTTGTCAATGGGCACAACAACAATTCATCTGGGTTTCCTTTTAAAAGGAATTCCATAGTTAAGTGAACATGGTGATAGCATTGGTCAGACCCAAAGGATATAATGCTGTATGCTCGAGGGATCAACCACGAGTAAGACAACATTACGAACATCGTTGGTTCCGACTTGATTTGACGATAGCCCACACTCAAATCAAAGGATTGATAAGACAATAGGTCCGGCAACTGATCACAAGGACCAATTGATGAAGATATCATCTTTCTTCAGCACACACTACTCAAGAATATCCCTTTGGAACGAACTAAGTCAGGCAAGTTTTTATCTTCCAACCCTCCAAGTTGTCGTTTAGCTTAACCAACTAGCTCAGGGATATCTAACACCGATTCTTGGAGAGAAGGTGGTTCACAAGAAACCAACTTGATCACGAACTCAACATAGCGGTCAGGTGACAACCCGGTAACACCTCCAAGAAGATATTTGGAAAGTCACGAACCACCGGTATGTTACTAAGCTCGAGAACAATCTTGCTTTTGAGGGCAAGACGATATGATCAAATGTGTGAGGACTTGACAAGATCCTAACTCATCAATCGAAGGGTGCACCGAAATAAGGACTAGGTAGCACGATCAGCCTTAGAACGATGATTCAAAACCAACACGCTAAGAATGAAATTATTGTCCTTTAACTACCAAGCAACGAGGTTGCTGGGAGTATTGATTTCACACATCACCATTCATTTGTCGGTATTCCGGTTGCATCAACACGAGGGCCGAGGAATGAACAGTGATGGCAAGAAGTATCACTGTACCAAGAGTTCATGGGATGGTGTGCAATTCCTATAACAATCTCGATATAAAATATGTAATACTCCAAGGTAGAGCAGAACCAAAAGCTGGATTGGCATTTGATCTGCGGAATACAACTACTTTGACCCAATCCTAGATATGGAAGAGGTACTGGAGTTTGTTTCTCCTAATCATTCCGAAATAGAATGGCTTGACAGACCACAAGAGTCATAGGCATCGATGAACGAACGCACGCATACTCTTGACTATCAATTGATAGACGAGGGTCAGAATGCAACTAAAGAGAACAACTCAAAGGAACATATAACTTTCTGAGTTGTGGATGCATAGATTAGTATGTCGAACCAAGTTCAACCTATTTCTTCCGGATAACCCATGCAGAAAGGTAGAACTGGCAGAGTCACGATTTATGAATGGAGAACTCCTCAAGAGTACTCTAATTGTGATTTTTTTTGATCCAATAAACATCTGCCATAAGTAGTTCATGGTATTTGGAAGAAGAAGATACCACGGACTTCAAGGACTATCGCAAAGGTTACTAATATCCTAAAGGCACTAGCAATTACTATCCACATGAAGTAGGTAGAGTGAATCTCGGGTTCAGAACCCAGGAGTAGAATACCTACTACTAAGTAGCATCACGGGATGCTTCCGAGAATAAAGGCCAGAATCTTCACACTAGGACACAAATCATGGCTAGATCACTAGATGATCCCCTAAGCACTTAGGGTCATAATAATAATTCCAACATATATGTCGAGGCAATAATTACCTCAACACACCGATTAGTGTGGTTAATCTGGCCCATGGGAACATCGGAAACAGAAGGAAGGGATTTGCAAATGCATCGGACTATCTAGAAACCTGGGATGACTCGGACAGCATAACGGCTATAATTGCTCAAAAAGATTTGAGACAATCACAAAAATGGTGGCATAACCACTCAGAAGCACAATATCAAGGTTCCGAGATCAACAATTAACATACGGAAGTAGTAGGAACTGAACTGAGACTTAAATCCAACAATCTTATAAGTCTACGGACTAGTAACACGTGATCCTAATAGAAAGAAGAGATAGCCTAGTTCTTAATCCCCGTAGAAGAGAAGATGATGACTCAGATCAGAAGGCATAAGGTATAAGGAGTAAAAAGAGCCTTACGTTCCATCCCACAATCAATTCCCTTATATAACTAAAGAATTTTCTAGACTCAACTTCGACCAGTTTGGCTTGATAATCCTACAGGCAGTCAAGCTCTGATACCAACGCTGTCAGGACCCCGACTCAATGCCACATCGATCTAGCATGTAACACCTCATATCACTTTGCGGCCTCACGCACGGTATTCCCACGGGTGTCGCCTTACCTTTGCCCGGGACCGTTTGCGCCTTTTGGCACACGTATATGACAGTGTCGCTAGCATCCATATGATAAGGAGCCCGGGCTGACATGGCTAGTCGTAAACCCAAAGTGGCACAGACTTACAGGGACAGGCATCCATGACCCAGCATCGAACGTGTCGGTCATCAGCGAGTGAATCCAGGCTGTAGCACTGGGCTAGCAGGACTCCGGTGAACCGGGCTGTAGCGGGCTAACAGGACTCCGGTATTCATCGCGTGACATTTCCCCGAAGGGACAGACACAGGAACGAAGAAGGACACATGCCGGCCAGCCTAAGTGTTCCGGAGTAGTAGCAAGCTACCATGGCTCAGTGAAACACTAGGAGACATTTCCCGGTAAGAGAGGCTACTAAAGATAAACAACTAGATGGTCAGATCCCACACATACCAAGCATTTCAATAACATACACACAATATGCTCGATATGTGCAATACAACATGGCATCACAAAATGACTCTACGACTCAAGTAGTTTATTCAATAGGCTCCGAGGAGCGAGACGTTACAAACATGGGTCTCATGACCCAACAATCAGAGCATACAAGTCAAAGCACAAGCGGAAGCTATCATGTCTGAGTACAGACATCTATAAATGAAAAAGGCTGAGAAGCCTGACTATCTATCAGATCCTGCCGAGGGCACAAGATCGTAGCTGAGGTATCAAGCTAAACGTCGAAGTCCACGTGGAACTACTAGTGAGACCGAAGTCTCTCTGCAAAAACATAAAATAGGCAAACGTGAGTACAAATGTACCCAGCAAGACTTACATCAGAACTAACTACATATGCATCATTATCAACAAAGGGGATGGTGGGGTTTAACTGCAGCAAGCCAGCTTTGACTCGGTGGCTATCCTGAACTACGACTGCAAGTAACTCTTTTGAGGTGGCGCACACGAGTCCACATATTCACCATATCAATACACCACTATGGATCCGCTCCCGTCTCCCTATGAGAACGCCATCCATAGCACTCACGCTTATCTTGCGTATTTTAAAGTATCCACTTTCACTTGTCTATGAACTGATATAAGCAACCCAGAAGTCCTTTACCACGGACACGGCTATTCGAATAGATCATATTAACCCTGCAGGGTTGTACTTCTTCATACATGTTTCCACCACTTAGCGTCTGCACACGACATGTGCTCGGCAGACTTCAAGCGAAAACCGACGTGGGTGTAGACCATGACCTACCTAAACACTCAAGTCTCTAGTCCAGGTTTATCGCCTATTCGGGTTCCATCCATGAGGAGATCCGGCCGGAGTTTCGCTCACAGCCCCAAACGATGTGAACAGGGTTCCCGAGATACCAAACGGGCATCCGGTACACCGTGCCACGTACCTACCGCATCACAGCCCACCCCTACGGTCAGCACTGTCCACGGCCTCCAGTAAGCTACAAACACCAGAAACTACTTGCAACTCCTGGACAGAGGACTAGGGTGAATAAGAAGTCGAGCGGGGTCATATTTCAGGGCCCAATGTATGGTAGTAGCTGAATCATGGATCACAAACACAGAACTCAGTTCCTAAGGACGGCTTCAATGAGACAACCCACCATGTACTCCTACATGGCCTCTCACCGCTACCTTTACCAAATCGTGTTCACACACTTAGCTCACACACAGTAGGACATGTTCACACGCCTCTGATTCATCCCCGATGAATCAGACCTGACTCAACTCTAAGCAGTAGCAGGCATGACAAACAAGCATGAATGAGTAGGCACAACAGGGCTCAAACAATTCCTACTCATACTAGTGGGTTTCATCTATTTACTGTGGAATGACAGGTCATGCAAAGGATAAAGGGGTTTAGCTACCGCAGCAAGTAACAGATGAATCGATGTTGTCCTAATGCAGTAAAAGAGAGCAGGAGCGAGAGAGTAGGATTGTATCGGAATGAACAAGGGGGTTTTGCTTGCCTGGCACTTCTGAAGATAGCATTGAGTCTTCATCAGTGTCAACGATCGCATCATCGGTATCACGTCTATCGAGAGGGGACAAATACCGGCAACACAGAAGGGAACACAATCAATGCAATGCACAATATGATGCATATCATGACATGGCAAAATGAATGTGTTTTGGGCTAATGCAACTAGCAACAGATTAAATGAAGTTGGTTTGAATATAAAATTCAAATTCAAACTCCATATGTGATTAAATAAATGCCCTTTAATTGATTTGTGCTAAACAACAGCTATAAGTTGTTCTAACATGCATGAAAATGGTACAGATGGATTCCTTGAATTTTTCTGATAATTTTTCATATATAATTTATTTAATTTGGAGTTACGGTTGAATTTCTATGATTTATTAAAGTTTTAGGCATTTTCTGGAATTTCAGAATTAAATTAAATCCAGAAAATGAGTTATGTCATCAGCACTGCGTCATGCTTGCGTCAGCAAGTCAATAGGGCTGCCCCGGGTCAAACCTGACGTGTGGGGTCCACACGTCAGTGACACAGGAGCTAATCCCGGTCAAACCCAGCGCTGACTGGGGTTTGACCAGGGGTGGGGCCCGCTGTCAGTGGCTTAGTGGGTGATTAGCGGGGTAGTTAGTCCCTAATGACCGGCCACATCAGCTCCTGCCGGAGTTTCGCCGGCGGCGACCATTCCGCACGGCGGGGGAACGCCGGACTTGCGCTAGGGGCATCGGATCGACGAGCCAAGGGCACCAGGAGGTAGCCCGCGCCCGTGCGCATCTAGAGGAACCAACGGGAGGTGCGGGGGTGGCCGGGGTTCGCCGGAGGTGAGCTCGCGGCGGCGGCCGGAGCTCGGGCAACAGCGGAGATGGCGCTATGGTGCATGGGAGGAGGGGCTGGTGGCCGCTACGGCCTCCTGGGAGTTCTCTGAGCACAGCGGTGTGCTCGGATTCGAGCTATGGTGGCTCTAGCCACGCCGGCGATGAGGCGCGGCGGCGGCGAGCTTCGGGCACGGCAGCGCTAGCGCTAGGGAGCGTGCGGAGCGACGGGAAAAAGGGGCGAACGGCAGAGGAGCTCACAGCGGTTCCGCAGGGTTGGTCAGTGGGCTCGGGGATGTCCTGTCGGCGGCGAATCGAACGGCGGCGAGCTTCGGTGGCCGGCGACGGAACGGCGATGATGGCGGCGTTGCGGGGCTTCCGGGGGGGCCGTGGGTCGGTGGGGAGGAAGGAGGGGGTCGAGGCGGAGCTCGCAAGCACAGCGAGGGGTCGAGGGGGAGACGGTGGGTGCGGTGGTGCTCGTCGGTGGCGGCGGGCGCATTCGG